>NC_079198.1:964069-1000356 GCF_029499605.1 Hyla sarda | reverse complement strand
ACCCCCCGACTGTGCCCCTGTACATCACCCCTCCGACTGTGCCCCTTCCATCACCCCCCGACTGTGCCCCTGTACATCACCCCCCGACTGTGCCCCTGTACATCACCCGGTGGAGGTGGGGTGGTGTTTTCCCCGACTGTGCCCCTGTACATCACGCCCCCGACTGTGCCCCTGGTACATCACCCCCCGACTGTGCCCCTGTACATCACCCCCCGACTGTGCCCCTGTAACCGACTGTGCCCTGTCATCACCCCCCGACTGTGCCCCTGTACATCACCCCCGACTGTGCCCCCTGTACATCACCCCCCGACTGTTGCCCCTGTACATCACCCCCCCGACTGTGCCCCCTGTACATCGATCCCCCCGACTGTGCCCCTGTACATCAACCCCCGACTGTGCCCCTGTACATCACCCCCCGGACTGTGCCCCTGTACATCACCCCACCCCTCCCGACTGTGCCCCTGTACATCACCGCCCCGCACTGTGCCCCTGTACATCACGCCCCCGACTGTGCCCCCTGTACATCACCATCCGACTGTGCTCCCCCTGCTACATCATGTGCTAATAGGTATATAATGTATATGTGTACTAGGTATAATGTATATAGGGTATAGGTATAATGTATATAGGTATAATGTATATGTGTATAGGTATAGATATGTATATGTGTATGAGGTATAATGTATATGTGTATTGTATAAGTATAATGTACTATGTGTATAGGTATAATGTATATGTAGGTATAATGTATATAGGTATAATGTATATGTGTATAGGTATAATGTATATGTGTATAGGTATAATGGATATAGGTATAATGTATATAGGTATAGGTATAATGTATATAGGTATAGGTATAATGTATATAGGTATAATGTATATGTGTATAGGTATAATGTATATGTGTATAGGTATAATGTATATGTGTATAGGTATAATGTATATGTGTATAGGTATAATGTATATGTGTATAGGTATAATGTGTATAGGTATATGTATATGTGTATGGGTATAATGTATATGTGTATAGGTATAATGTATATGTGTATAGGTATAATGTATATGTGTATAGGTTATAAAGTATATAGGTATAATGTATATGTGTATAGGTATAATGTATATGTGTATAGGTATAATGTATATGTGTATAGGTATTAATGTATATGTGTATAGGTATAATGTATATGTGTATAGGTATAATGTAATATAGGTATAATGTATATGTGTATAGGTATAATGTATATGTGTATAGGTATAATGTATATGTGTATAGGTATAATGTATATGTGTATAGGTATAATGTATATGTGTATAGGTATAATGTATTAGTATATAGGTATAATGGATATGTGTATAGGTATAATGTATATGTGTATAGGTATAATGTATATAGGTATAATGTATATGTGTATAGGTATAATGTATATGTGTATAGGTATAATGTATATGTATATAGGTATAATGTATATGTGTATAGGTATAATGTATATAGGTATAATGTATATGTGTATAGGTATAATGTATATAGGTATAATGTATATGTGTATAGGTATAATGTATATGTGTATAGGTATAATGTATATAGGTATAATGTATATGTGTATAGGTATAATGTATTTAGGTATAATGTATATGTGTATAGGTATAATGTATATGTGTATAGGTATAATGTATATGTGTATAGGTATAATGTATATAGGTATAATGTATATGTGTATAGGTATAATGTATATGTGTATAGGTATAATGTATATAGGTATAATGTATATGTGTATAGGTATAATGTATATAGGTATAATGTATATGTGTATAGGTATAATGTATATGTGTATAGGTATAATGTATATGTGTATAGGTATAATGTATATAGGTATAATGTATATGTGTATAGGTATAATGTATATGTGTATAGGTATAATGTATATAGGTATAATGTATATGTATATAGGTATAATGTATATGTGTATAGGTATAATGTATATGTGTATAGGTATAATGTATATGTGTATAGGTATAATGTATATGTGTATAGGTATAATGTATATGTGTATAGGTATAATGTATATGTGTATAGGTATTAGGTATAATGTATATGTGTATAGGTATAATGGGGATAGATATATATATATATATATATATATACACAGAGAACAGAGTTTCTGGTTCTCCCTGTAGGGAGGATCTGCACGGGGATAACTAGTATTTACCGCACATATACAGACCCGCCCCGGTGACCAACCAGAGAGTGGCGCTGGGATCTGAAGCTTCTGATTGGTTGCCGGACTCACCTCGTTGTAGCTCTGACTACAGGGGAACAAGGACTTGAAGGTTGAGCCGAATCCGATGATATTGAAGAGGGTCGTGGGCATCAGACTCTTCAAAATGACCAGCATGGCGTCCTGCGGGCACAAGAGCGAAGAGGATTACACCCCAGAGCAGAACTCAGCATTCTGCAGACTTCACTGGAAACCAGACGTCCCCTAACACCAGCGCTCCTATCATACTGGGGACAATATTACAGGACGTACAACCCCCATATAATGAAAGATGGCGGCACGCACCCAGATTATATCGAAACACTTCTTATATTGTGGGGACGGACATATTCTCAATACAGAAGTGTTGGATATAATCATGGTGAGTGCCGCCATCTTTTCTATATCTGATCATTTGATTGGACAAACCCTAATATAAAGGCACGAACTGAAGAGTCAGGTGATAAAGGATCAGTAATGTATGTAACAACCTATAGAGGCAGTGTTTCCTAACTAGCATGCCTCCAGCTGTTGTAAAACTACAACTCCCAGCATGCCCGGACAGCCAACGGCTGTCCGGCCATGCTGGGAGTTGTAGTTTTGCAACATCTGGAGGGCCCCAATTTGAGACCACTGTATTAAGGTGATATGGATTTTGGTTGCACAATGAAGCTGTCGCCCCTCTCTGGTCGGTTTTCATCATTCTATGGGGTCTATGAATATTAGGGGCTCCAGCTCCATGTTGGGGAGCTGGGGAGAAGGGGGCATAGAGAAGAAGGGGCAGAACTTCAAGAGGATTATTGGGCCCCCTTCTTGTTCATGATATCATGTGGGATCCCAGTGGGGTTTTGATCAGGCTCACACTATCCATAGGGCCCTTTCCTTTAGGAGCCCCATAGGAGCTGACACCATATCTCCCCCTATACAGACAGTAATATACAGGAGGGGGCTGGGCCGAGGGTCTCCACATAATTCTCCCTCAAAAATGATGAGACTGTAAAGACTCCCACAGATAGGGAGGGGGCACTATTATAACATTTGGCGTCCCCAGTAGGCAGTGAAGGGTTAATACCATTTCTCTATAGGGGAGTCTGTCTTCTATTCTAGGAGACGTTTCTAACCGCCAATTTGCTCATTAATTGATTCCCCCCCCCCATTCCGTAGACACCGCCGTCGCTTCCTGCAGCCGCGAATTGAGGCGGCGGGTGATAATTATATTCTAGGCTGTGAATATAATTATACGGTAGAGTTATAGTTGTATAGTAAGGGCGGGTACAGGTGAGGGGTGAGGTAGATGAGGAACAGAAGAGGAGGAGAACAGAGGACGAGGAGAACAGAAGACGAGGAGAACAGAAGACGAGGAGAACAGAAGACGAGGAGAACAGAAGACGAGGAGAACAGAAGACGAGGAGAACAGAAGACGAGGAGAACAGAAGACGAGGAGAACAGAAGACGAGGAGAACAGAAGACGAGGAGAACAGAAGACGAGGAGAACAGAAGACGAGGAGAACAGAAGACGAGGAGAACAGAAGACGAGGAGAACAGAAGACGAGGAGAACAGAAGACGAGGAGAACAGAAGACGAGGAGAACAGAAGACGAGGAGAACAGAAGACGAGGAGAACAGAAGACGAGGAGAACAGAAGACGAGGAGAACAGAAGACGAGGAGAACAGAAGACGAGGAGAACAGAAGACGAGGAGAACAGAAGACGAGGAGAACAGAAGACGAGGAGAACAGAAGACGAGGAGAACAGAAGACGAGGAGAACAGAAGATGAAGTGTTTGAGGTGAGAGGGTGCAGGATGTGCAGGAGGTGGGGAAGATGAGATGGTGTGGTTCCCCCTCCCTCCCCCTTTGCTGTGCAGGGCTCTGAGAAAGCTGAATTAGAGTAATGGAGAATCCCCGGCTCAGACAATATTCTCATTCCTCTTGTATCCGACCTCAGACGCCTCCAATACATCTTAGAAGGTGCAATCACACATCTCAGGGGGGGGCAGAGACTTCCAGTAATAAGATGGTGGCTCGGTCATCACCAGAGAAACAGAGACGAGTCTCCATGGAAAAGACGGCAGGAGAAACTCCTCCACCCCCGGGAATGAGGAGCGATGGTGAAACTGCGGTTACCAGGGGAATGTGCGGGGGCAGGTGTGAACAGAACACGAGGATTATCAGGAGATGATAACATATATCTGATCACATGTCTTTATATTATAACAGTGATGTCATACAGAGGGCGGGGCTGTGATCACATGTCATTATATTACTATTATATCAGTGATGTCATACAGGGGGCGGGGCTGTGATCACATGTCATTATATTACTATTATATCAGTGATGTCATACAGGGGGCGGGGCTGTGATCACATCATATTACTATTATATCAGTGATGTCATACAGGGGGCGGGGCTGTGATCACATGTCATTATATTATTATATCAGTGATGTCATACAGGGGGCTGGGCTGTGATCACATGTCATTATATTACTATTATATCAGTGATGTCATACAGGGGGCGGGGCTGTGATCACATCATATTACTATTATATCAGTGATGTCATACAGGGGGCGGGGCTGTGATCACATGTCATTATATTACTATTATATCAGTGATGTCATACAGGGGGCGGGGCTGTGATCACATGTCATTATATTTTATCAGTGATGTCATACAGGGGCGGGGCTGTGATCACATGTCATTATATTACTATTATATTATATCAGTGATGTCATACAGGAGGCGGAGCTGTGATTACATGTCATTATATTTTATCAGTGATGTCATACAGGGGGCGGTACACTCATTACCCGGACTCTGGTGATATTCACGCCGCTCATACTTCCGCTGCGGTCGATGAGGAAGATGAATTCTCCTTGGGTTTTGCTGAGGTCGGTGTGGGTCGTCTTCAGTTCCGGGCAGAAGTTCAGCATCACCACGGGGTTATGGCAGATGTCCTTGATGAGACGCTTGCGGATTATCTCCATCTATCAATATGAAGGGAAAGGTGTTAAGAGGCGTAAAAAAATATTTGCCCCCCGGAGACCCAATCATGACTGAGTCTCTGCTGTAAACCCTATTATTATCATCATCCTAGCTAGTAATGGGTTAATAAAAAATCTGCTATCTGTCAGTGAATGGAAACAATAATAATCTTTAGTATAAATACACCTGTTCTGTGAAGGCTTCAGAGTGTGTTAGAGAGCATTACTGAACAAACAGCAGCATGGAGATCGAGGAGCTCATCAAACAGGCCAGGGGTAAAGTACAAAGCTGTAGAGACCACAAAAGACTGGACTAGCAGCAAAAGGTGGTCTGACCAAGTATTGACTCAGAGGAGTGAGTTGTGTTCATCACATGGAAAAAAATTTTTAAAGGGGTACTCCGCTGGGGAAAAAAAAAATGTTCTCAATTCATCTGCTGCTAGAAAATGAAACAGATTTGTAAATTACTTCTATGTAAAAAATCTTAACCCTTCCAGTACTTATCAGCTGCTGTATGCTCCACAGGAAGTTGTGTGGTTCTTTCCAGTCTGACCACAGTGCTCTCTGCTGACACCTCTGTCCATGTCAGGAACTGTCCGGAGCAGGAACAAATCCCCATAGCAAACCTTTCCTACTCTGGACAGTTCCTGTCATGGACAGAGGTGTCAGCAGAGAGCACTGTGGTCAGACTGGAAAGAACCACACAACTTCCTGTGGAGCATACAGCAGCTGATATGTACTGGAAGGATACATTATTTTTATATAAAAGTAATTTACAAATCTGTTTCATTTTCTAGCAGCAGATGAATAGAATTTTTTTTTTTTCACCTGAGTACCCCTTTAAGACTATTCGCATTTGAGTCTTAAAGGAGTACTCCACCCCTAGACATCATATCCCCTATCTAAAGACTAGGGGATAAGATGTCTGATTGCTGGGGGCCCCCGTGATCTCCCTGCTGCACCCGGCGTTTGTTTAGAGCGTCGGGTGTAGCGCCAGAGGCTCGTGATGTCACAAGCGGGTGTGGCCGTGACGTCACGAGCCTACGGCGTTACACCCGACGCTCTAAACGAACGCTGGGTGTAGCAGGGAGATCCCAGGGGTCTCCAGTGGCTGGACCCCGTAATCAGACATCTTATCGCCTATCATTTGGAGGCACAGCTGGTTGGACAACACTGGTATAGACAGTTCTAATGGTCACTGTGCTTAGTCTCAGGTTAAATGCAGCTTTGGATGTGACTGGAGCATAAGCAAAGTATATACAAAGTTAGAGTTCCCCTTAATCTATTGTGCAGGAGTGTTCCTCAGATGACCCCTGGTGTCACATGGGGGTGAGCCCTTCTTCTCACCTTCTTTTCGGGGCTGGGGTCTTTCTTGGTCCCCCTGATGAAGTCGCTCTTTCCCCTTAAGAACTGTTCGTACTCGTATGGGGTCATATCTCCGTCCTCCATGAGGATATGCGGCAGATGAGGCTCTAGATGGAAAAATCCAGAAGGTGACATGAGAAGTAATCACCATAGATTTACTGACACATTGTAACGAGATCTGGCGGGAGAACAGCTGATGGGAGACGAAGACACATAAATCTTATGTCACCACTGAGTGTGAAGATGTGATGAACCATCTGCTGCATCCACCAGGTGCTGCTCCCGGGGGGCCCGGGTGTCGTCTCATCCAGTCACTGACTGTAGCAGAGGATGGTCCTTACCGCTGGAGTGGATGAGGATCTCCACTGGTCGGTCATACGTGTGCTTGTTGGCCAGTGTGATCATGATGCTCTTGGCCGAAGGAGCGGAGGGGTCAGCGTCGGCTCGGATCTGGTGGGTGGGACTCTCCACACCTGAAACAAGGACATGTGACCACATTACCCAGCTCCGCCCACATTGGGGTTTGTCTGTAGCTATGTCTGCCCATGTCTCGTAGTATTGGATTAAACCATATATTTTATTCCTTCAATACCATCTGAGATAAAAAATAAGGTAACTTTTCTAATGGTCTTTGTTAGAAATGACCTGTTATGTATAAAGCTCCTATGTAGAACTATGCGTCTCCATGGTGACAGACTACAAACATACACTGTGTTGTCTGATCCTGCGAGACAATGGAGGAGGAGACAGAGGAGTCTGGAAGGAGGGGACAGAGGAGTCTGGAAGGAGGGGACAGAGGAGTCTGGAAGGAGGGGACAGAGGAGTCTGGAGGAGGAGACAGAGGAGTCTGGAGGAGGAGACAGAGGAGTCTGGAGGAGGAGGAGGACAGAGGAGTCTGGAGGAGGAGGAGGACAGAGGAGTCTGGAAGGAGGGGACAGAGGAGTCTGGAGGAGGAGACATAGGAGTCTGGAGGAGGAGACAGAGGAGTCTGGAAGGAGGGGACAGAGGAGTCTGGAAGGAGGGGACAGAGGAGTCTGGAGGAGGAGGGGACAGAGGAGTCTGGAGGAGGAGGACAGAGGAGTCTGGAGGAGGAGGACAGAGGAGTCCAGAGGAGTCTGGAGGAGGAGACAGAGGAGTCTGGAGGAGGAGACAGAGGAGTCTGGAGGAGGAGACAGAGGAGTCTGGAGGAGGAGACAGAGGAGTCTGGAGGAGGAGACAGAGGAGTCTGGAGGAGGAGACAGAGGAGTCTGGAGGAGGAGGACAAAGGAGTCTGGAAGGAGGGGACAGAGGAGTCTGGAGGAGGAGGAGGACAGAGGAGTCTGGAGGAGGAGGAGGACAGAGGAGTCTGGAGGAGGAGGAGGACAGAGGAGTCTGGAGGAGGAGGAGGACAGAGGAGTCTGGAGGAGGAGGAGACAGAGGAGTCTGGAGGAGGAGGAGACAGAGGAGTCTGGAGGAGGAGGACAGAGGAGTCTGGAGGAGGAGGAGGACAGAGGAGTCTGGAAGGAGGGGACAGAGGACAGAGGAGTCTGGAGGAGGAGACAGAGGAGTCTGGAGGAGGAGACAGAGGAGTCTGGAGGAGGAGGACAGAGGAGTCTGGAGGAGGAGGACAAAGGAGTCTGGAAGGAGGGGACAGAGGAGTCTGGAGGAGGAGACAGAGGAGTCTGGAAGGAGGGGACAGAGGACAGAGGAGTCTGGAGGAGAAGACAGAGGAGTCTGGAGGAGGAGACAGAGGAGTCTGGAGGAGGAGACAGAGGAGTCTGGAGGAGGAGACAGAGGAGTCTGGAGGAGGAGGACAGAGGAGTCTGGAGGAGGAGGACAAAGGAGTCTGGAAGGAGGGGACAGAGGAGTCTGGAGGAGGAGACAGAGGAGTCTGGAAGGAGGGGACAGAGGACAGAGGAGTCTGGAGGAGAAGACAGAGGAGTCTGGAGGAGGAGGACAGAGGAGTCTGGAGGAGGAGGACAGAGGAGTCTGGAAGGAGGGGACAGAGGAGTCTGGAAGGAGGGGACAGAGGAGTCTGGAAGGAGGGGACAGAGGAGTCTGGAGGAGGAGGACAGAGAAGTCTGGAAGGAGGAGGACAGAGGAGTCTGGAAGGAGGGGACAAAGGAGTCCGGAGGAGGAGAACAGAGGAGTCTGGAGGAGGAGGACAGAGGAGTCTGGAGGAGGAGGAGTCTGGAGGAGGAGGACAGAGGAGTCTGGAGGAGGAGGAGGAGGACAGAGGAGTCTGGAGGAGGAGGACAGAGGAGTCTGGAAGGAGGAGGACAGAGGAGTCTGGAGGAGGAGGAGGAGGACAGAGGAGTCTGGAGGAGGAGGACAGAGGAGTCTGGAAGAGGAGGACAGAGGAGTCTGGAAGAGGAGGACAGAGGAGTCTGGAAGAGGAGGAGGAGGACAGAGGAGTCTGGAGGAGGAGGAGGAGGACAGAGGAGTCTGGAGGAGGACAGAGGAGTCTGGAGGAGGAGGACAGAGGAGTCTGGAAGAGGAGGAGGACAGAGGAGTCTGGAGGAGGAGGACAGAGGAGTCTGGAGGAGGAGGACAGAGGAGTCTGGAAGAGGAGGAGGACAGAGGAGTCTGGAGGAGGAGGACAGAGGAGTCTGGAGGAGGAGGACAGAGGAGTCTGGAGGAGGAGGACAGAGGAGTCTGGAGGAGGAGGACAGAGGAGTCTGGAGGAGGAGGACAGAGGAGTCTGGAGGAGGAGGACAGAGGAGTCTGGAGGAGGAGGACAGAGGAGTCTGGGTAGACAAGTCAGAAATGTTTGTAACGTTTCCTCATGTATTCATTATACTGGAGCCACACTTGGACTTTGCACAGGACGGGGCACAGATTCAGTTATTTGCTCTTATGTAAATGTCCTGAATATAACGGCTCGTTGGCACCTTCCTGGCATCAGTGCAGTACTTGCCATTGTCCCCACTCACCTGCTAACAGGTAGGGCGCCCGGATCTCCAGGTGGAAGGTCAGCTCGTACTCCGTGGCATTTATAGCCTCTGTCTCCAGTAAAGTCGCCAGACAGAGCTTCTTGGAGCCACCGCACAATCCGGCCTCTCTCCTGTAAGAACAAAAGTGATGACTGCACCACCGAGAGCCACGAATGAAGAGCTAGGATGGTGGAAGTCTCTACCTGTGGCTCAGTCTCTCTCTCTCTCTCTGTGGCTCAGTCTCTCTCTCTCTGTGGCTCAGTCTCTGTGGCTCAGTCTCTCTCTGTGGCTCAGTCTCTGTGGCTCAGTCTCTCTCTGTGGCTCAGTCTCTCTCTGTGGCTCAGTCTCTCTCTGTGGCTCAGTCTCTCTCTGTGGCTCAGTCTCTCTCTGTGGCTCAGTCTCTCTCTGTGGCTCAGTCTCTCTCTGTGGCTCAGTCTCTCTCTGTGGCTCAGTCTCTCTCTGTGGCTCAGTCTCTCTCTGTGGCTCAGTCTCTCTCTGTGGCTCAGTCTCTCTCTGTGGCTCAGTCTCTCTCTGTGGCTCAGTCTCTCTCTGTGGCTCAGTCTCTCTCTGTGGCTCAGTCTCTCTCTATCTGTGGCTCAGTCTCTCTCTGTGGCTCAGTCTCTCTCTATCTGTGGCTCAGTCTCTCTCTCTCTGTGGCTCAGTCTCTCTCTCTCTGTGGCTCAGTCTCTCTCTCTCTGTGGCTCAGTCTCTCTCTCTCTGTGGCTCAGTCTCTCTCTCTCTGTGGCTCAGTCTCTCTCTCTCTGTGGCTCAGTCTCTCTCTCTCTGTGGCTCAGTCTCTCTCTCTCTGTGGCTCAGTCTCTCTCTCTCTGTGGCTCAGTCTCTCTCTATCTGTGGCTCAGTCTCTCTCTATCTGTGGCTCAGTCTCTCTCTATCTGTGGCTCAGTCTATTCATTTCCATAAAATGTATAGTCAGAGAATTCTTACAGCCTGAGGGGAGTCACGGCAGCTAAGGTGCCATCCGCTGGGGTATGTGACACTCGGGGGACACAGACTGGAGGCACCAGGACACGGACGGCCCCACTGGAGAGTGTGGGGAGTTCGGAGGACGTGCTTATCAGGACTGACACGCTTTCCTGGGCCGGCACTGCCCCGAGGTTGGCCACAAAGATGATTCTTTCCAAATCTTCATCAAGAAGAATCCTCCCTGTGTAATGAGACGGTAAATCAGACACAAAGACAATCGAACGTTCCGAGCTGTCGGTGTCTATGGAAACGGCATGCGCCTATAAATGGCATCAATACGTTTTAATTCTCCTAGTGTAGTACTAACACTTACCACTAGATGTCAGGAACAAAACTGCAAATAAACTGGTTAGCAGCGCCACCTGCTGGTTGTATGAATATTACCCACAAGGTTTACAAATGACAAAATCTTATAAATTTATAACATTTTCCAACATTACGTTCTCTCAGGGTGAAGTTTGGTTTAGGACCTGAGGAGGACGACTTTATAAATAAAAGACAAGAGCACCCCCTACAGGTAGTAAGAAGGTACTTGCTTAATATAAATCTATGTGAGTATCTAAGCCTTTCATGTGCAATACAGTCTGGTGAGCCGCTGTATCTAAGCCTCAAAGGAAGTTTCCCAACCAGGGTGCCTCCAGTTGTTGCAAAACTACAACTCCCAGCATGCCCGGACAGCGCATCCTTGGAGTTGTAGTTTTGCAATAGCTGGTGGCACCCTGGTTGGGAAACAAGAGTTTAAAATTATGGGGTGTTCCACTTAATGTAAGCCTCTCATATGTGATACTGTCTGTGGAGTTCATGTATCTAAGCCTATCGTGTGTGATACTGTCCACTGATCCTCTGTATCTAATCCTATCATGTGTGATACTGTCCACTGATCCTCTTTATCTAATCCTATCATGTGTGATACTGTCTGTGGAGTTCATGTATCTAAGCCTATCGTGTGTGATACTGTCCATTGATGCTTTGTATCCAATCCTATCTTGTGTGACACTGTCCACTGATCCTCTGTATCTAATCCTATCATGTGTGATACTGTCCACTGATCCTCTTTATCTAATCCTATCATGTGTGATACTGTCCACTGATCCTCTGTATCTAATTCTATCATGTGTGATACTGTCCACTGAGCCTCTGTATCTAATCCTATCATGTGTGATACTGTCCACTGATCCTCTGTATCTAATCCTATCATGTGTGATACTGTTCACTGATCCTCTGTATCTAATCCTATCATATGTGATACTGTTTGCTGATCCACTGTATCTAATCCTATCTTGTGTGATACTGTTCACTGAGCAGCTGTATCTAAGCCTATCATGTGTGATACTGTCCATTGATGCTTTGTATCTAGTCCTATCTTGTTGATACTGTTTGCTGAGCCACTGTATCTAATCCTATCATGTGTGATACTGTTTGCTGAGCCACTGTATCTAATCCTATCTTGTGTGATACTGTTTGCTTAGCAGCTTTATCTAATCCTATCATGTGGGATACTGTCCATTGATCCTTTGTATCTAGTCCTATCTTGTGTGATACTGAGCAGCTGTATCTAAGCTCATCATGTGTGCTACTGTTTCATGAGCAGCTGTATCTAAGTCTACTGTGTGTTACTGTCTGCTGAGTTATATAAATTCCCATCATGTGTGATCTTTGTGCTGCTCTACTGTATCTAAGCCTATCATAACCTTCTGAGCGGGTGTATCTCATCTTTTCCTGTGTGTTACTGTATCTAAGCCTATCATAACCTTCTGAGAGGGTGTATCTCGTCTTTTCCTGTGTGTTACTGTATCTAAGCCTATCATAACCTTCTGAGCGGGTGTATCTAATCTTTTCCTGTGTGTTACTGTATCTAAGCCTATCATAACCATCTGAGTGGGTGTATCTCATCTTTTCCTGTGTTACTGTATCTAAGCCTATCATAACCTTCTGAGCGGGTGTATCTCATCTTTTCCTATGTGTTACTGTATCTAAGCCTATCATAACCATCTGAGCGGGTGTATCTCATCTTTTCCTGTGTGTTACTGTATCTAAGCCTATCATAACCTTCTGAGCGGGTGTATCTCATCTTTTCCTGTGTGTTACTGTATCTAAGCCTATCATAACCTTCTGAGCGGGTGTATCTCATCTTTTCCTGTGTGTTACTGTATCTAAGCCTATCCTAACCTTCTGAGCGGGTGTATCTCATCTTTTCCTTGTGTTACTGTATCTAAGCCTATCATAACCTTCTGAGCGGGTGTATCTCATCTTTTCCTGTGTGTTACTGTATCTAAGCCTATCATAACCTTCTGAGCGGGTGTATCTCATCTTTTCCTGTGTGTTACTGTATCTAAGCCTATCATAACCATCTGAGTGGGTGTATCTCATCTTTTCCTGTGTTACTGTATCTAAGCCTATCATAACCTTCTGAGCGGGTGTATCTCATCTTTTCCTATGTGTTACTGTATCTAAGCCTATCATAACCATCTGAGCGGGTGTATCTCATCTTTTCCTGTGTGTTACTGTATCTAAGCCTATCATAACCTTCTGAGCGGGTGTATCTCATCTTTTCCTGTGTGTTACTGTATCTAAGCCTATCATAACCTTCTGAGCGGGTGTATCTCATCTTTTCCTGTGTGTTACTGTATCTAAGCCTATCCTAACCTTCTGAGCGGGTGTATCTCATCTTTTCCTTGTGTTACTGTATCTAAGCCTATCATAACCTTCTGAGCGGGTGTATCTCATCTTTTCCTGTGTGTTACTGTATCTAAGCCTATCATAACCTTCTGAGCGGGTGTATCTCATCTTTTCCTGTGTGTTACTGTATCTAAGCCTATCATAACCTTCTGAGTGGGTGTATCTCATCTTTTCCTGTGTTACTGTATCTAAGCCTATCATAACCTTCTGAGCGGGTGTATCTCATCTTTTCCTATGTGTTACTGTATCTAAGCCTATCATAACCATCTGAGCGGGTGTATCTCATCTTTTCCTGTGTGTTACTGTATCTAAGCCTATCATAACCTTCTGAGCGGGTGTATCTCATCTTTTCCTGTGTGTTACTGTATCTAAGCCTATCCTAACCTTCTGAGCGGGTGTATCTCATCTTTTCCTGTGTGTTACTGTATCTAAGCCTATCCTAACCTTCTGAGCGGGTGTATCTCATCTTTTCCTGTGTGTTACTGTATCTAAGCCTATCATAACCTTCTGAGCGGGTGTATCTCATCTTTTCCTGTGTGTTACTGTATCTAAGCCTATCATAACCTTCTGAGCGGGTGTATCTCGTCTTTTCCTGTGTGTTACTGTATCTAAGCCTATCATAACCTTCTGAGCGGGTGTATCTCGTCTTTTCCTGTGTGTTACTGTATCTAAGCCTATCATAACCTTCTGAGCGGGTGTATCTCATCTTTTCCTGTGTGTTACTGTATCTAAGCCTATCATAACCTTCTGAGCGGGTGTATCTCATCTTTTCCTGTGTGTTACTGTATCTAAGCCTATCATAACCTTCTGAGAAGCCGAGGATCATTGTGCATGTTGTAGATGTGCGACCAGGTCTGTTTTTTTTCTCTACTTTAAAGGGGTACTCTGCTGCTCAGCGTTTGGAACAAACTGTTCCGAGCTCTGGAGCCGGCGCTGGTGACATCATAGCCCCGCCCCCTCTAGACATCACACCCCGCCCCCTCAATGCAAGTCTATGGGAGGGGGCGTGATGGCTGTCACGCCCCCTCCCATAGCCTTGCATTGAGAGGGCGGGGCGTGACATCATGAGGTGGCGGGGCTATGACGTCACGAGCCCCCGGCTCCAGCGATCGGAACAAAGCGGAGTACCCCTGTAATTCATATTGGGGGAGATTTATCAAAACCTGTGCAGAGGAGAAGTTGCTGAGTTGCCCATAGCAACCAATCACAGACCTTTTCAAAAATGAAAGAAGCGATCAGATTGGTTGCTATGGGCAACTCAGCAACTTCTCCTCTGCACATGTTTTGATAAATCTCCCCCATTGTGTTTTCTCTCCCCCTCTTTTACTTGGTCAGCACTCTGCCCCGCCCCCTCAGCCCAGGCCTATATGCAGCACATGGTAAGTGACATTTACACCTCGTTCACACTGGTGCTGCGCTGTGCGGCGTCCATTGCTGTCCCGGTGCCGTGTCTGGGGGGAGGTGCGGCCCAGGGACTGGTTTGAGTGGTATTGGGGCTGCTCTGCCAATGGGTCGTTCCCCCTGTGGGCGCTGGTGTTGCGGTGGTTGCTGCTCAGTGCGGCGCCATTTTATGCTAAGGATATTAGGGACCCCCTACAGGAGGCGGTGAGGTGGCTGCGGGTGAGTACAATAACCACCTGTGAGAAGCCTTGGATCATTGTGCGACCACGTTATATCACTACTAGATCTTTTTGTGCCTTAACGCAAGTTATTTTTGACGGGTCACCTGACAGATCACATTTACTATTATGGGGTCTGTCGGGCGCCATTGTTCCCCTACGGACGTCACAACGGCAGTGTGAAAGAAGCCTAAGTCTTTCATGTGATACTGTCTGCACAGCGGTATCTAAGCCTACTATGTGTGATACTGTCTCCTGAGCATGTGTATCCAAGTCTTTCATGTGTGATACTGTCTGCAGAGCGGTATCTAAGCCTACTATGTGTGATACTGTCTCCTGAGCATGTGTATCCAAGTCTTTCATGTGATACTGTCTGCAGAGCGGTATCTAAGCCTACTATGTGTGATACTGTCTCCTGAGCATGTGTATCCAAGTCTTTCATGTGTGATACTGTCTGCAGAGCGGTATCTAAGCCTACTATGTGTGATACTGTCTCCTGAGCATGTGTATCCAAGTCTTTCATGTGTGATACTGTCTGCAGAGCGGTATCTAAGCCTACTATGTGTGATACTGTCTCCTGAGCATGTGTATCCAAGTCTTTCATGTGTGATACTGTCTGCAGAGCGGTATCTAAGCCTACTATGTGGGATACTGTCTCCTGAGCATGTGTATCTAAGTCATTCATCTGTGATACGCTTTCAGAGAGCCACACATGGTAATGGAGAAGATCTTCAGGAATATAAATGATATTTCCCTGGAATTATTAAGGAAACCGTAGAATCTATACCCGTCACATTCCTATTATATTCCACCATTGCCCGTATCTAAGCTCCGCCGCCCTCTGCCCATTGTAATCCATCATTGCCCGTATCTAAGCTCCGTTGTCCTCTGCCCATTGTAATCCATCATTGCCCGTATCTAAGCTTCGCCGCCCTCTGCCCATTGTAATCCATCATTGCCCGTATCTAAGCTTCGCCGCCCTCTGCCCATTATATTCCGTCATTGCCCGTATCTAAGCTTCGCCGCCCTCTTTCCATTATATTCCGTCATTGCCCGTATCTAAGCTTCACCGCTCTCTGCCCATTATATTCCATCATTGCCCGTATCTAAGCTTCACCGCCCTCTGCCCATTATATTCCGCCATCACCCGTATTTAAGCTTCGCCGCCCTCTGCCCATTATATTCCGCCATCACCCGTATCTAAGCTTCGCGGCCCTCTGCCCATTATATCCCGTCATTGCCCGTATCTAAGCTTAGTCGCCCTCTGCCCATTATATTCCGTCATTGCCCGTATCTAAGCTTCACCGCCCTCTACCCATTATATTCCGTCATTGCCCGTATCTAACTTCGTCGCCCTCTGCCCATTATATTCCGCTATCACCCGTATCTAAGCTTCGCCGCCCTCTGCCCATTATATTCCGCCATCACCTGTATCTAAGCTTCGCCACCCTCTGCCCATTATATTTCGTCATTGCCCGTATCTAAGCTTCGCCGCCCTCTGCCCATTATATTCCGTCATTGCCCGTATCTAAGCTTCGCCGCCCTCTGCCCATTATATTCTGTCATCACCCGTATCTAAGCTTCGCCGCCCTCTGCCCATTATATTCCGCCATCACCCGTATCTAAGCTTCGCCGCCCTCTGCCCATTATATTCAGTCATTGCCCGTATCTAAGCTTCGCCACCCTCTGCCCATTGTATTCCGTCATTGCCCGTATCTAAGCTTCGCCGCCCTCTGCCCATTATATTCCGTCATTGCCCGTATCTAAGCTTCGCCACCCTCTGCCCATTGTATTCTGCCATCACCCGTATCTAAGCTTCACCGCCCTCTGCTCATTATATTCCGCCATCACCCGTATCTAAGCTTCGCCGCCCTCTGCCCATTATATTCCGTCATTGCCCGTATCTAAGCTTCACCGCCCTCTGCCCATTATATTCCGCCATCACCCGTATCTAAGCTTCGCCGCCCTCTGCCCATTATATTCCGCCATCACCCGTATCTAAGCTTCGCCGCCCTCTGCCCATTATATTCCGCCATCACCCGTATCTAAGCTTCGCCGCCCTCTGCCCATTATATTCCGCCATCACCCGTATCTAAGCTTCGCCGCCCTCTGCCCATTATATTCCGCCATCACCCGTATCTAAGCTTCGCCGCCCTCTGCCCATTATATTCCGCCATCACCCGTATCTAAGCTTCGCCGCCCTCTGCCCATTATATTCCGCCATCACCCGTATCTAAGCTTCGCCGCCCTCTGCCCATTATATTCCGCCATCACCCGTATCTAAGCTTCGCCGCCCTCTGCCCATTATATTCCGCCATCACCCGTATCTAAGCTTCGCCGCCCTCTGCCCATTATATTCCGCCATCACCCGTATCTAAGCTTCGCCGCCCTCTGCCCATTATATTCCGCCATCACCCGTATCTAAGCTTCGCCGCCCTCTGCCCATTATTCAGGTGCCGATTCTCCAGCTGTTTTGACGCACAAGATTTCCTCTCTGACCCTCATTATAATTTATAAACTTTCCGGAGCGAACACGATTTCCTTGGTAACTCTGCTCTGATGCCGCCGTAATGGATTCACCGCCGCGATTAACCCAAACGACAGGAGAGAAACTTCCATCTCCTCACCGCATCGGGGGTGGCCAGAAATCCATGATGGGGAAGTAATGACCTGGAAACTGTCGCGGCACCGCGACCTGAATATAATGACTTCACACGTAACGCCGCGGTAATACGGAGATCAGGAAAACCATCACGGAGATTAATATGAGGAAAAATGAGTCGTGTTCTCTGATAAGATATCGGCTCCTCCTCTCTATATCGTACAGGATTATTGTTCTCTGATCAGATATCGGCTCCTCCTCTCTATATCATACAGGATTATTGTTCTCTGATCAGATATCGGCTCCTCTCTATATCGTACAGGATTATTGTTCTCTGATCAGATATCGGCTCCTCCTCTCTATATCATACAGGATTATTGTTCTCTGATCAGATATCGGCTCCTCTCTATATCCTACAGGATTATTGTTCTCTGATCAGATATCGGCTCCTCCTCTCTATATCATACAGGATTATTGTTCTCTGATCAGATATCGGCTCCTCCTCTCTATATCGTACAGGATTATTGTTCTCTGATAAGATATCGGCTCCTCCTCTCTATATCGTAGAGGATTATTGTTCTCTGATAAGATATCGGCTCCTCTCTATATCATACAGGATTATTGTTCTCTGATCAGATATCGGCTCCTCTCTATATCATACAGGATTATTGTTCTCTGATCAGATATCGGCTCCTCCTCTCTATATCATACAGGATTATTGTTCTCTGATAAGATATCGGCTCCTCCTCTCTATATCATACAGGATTATTGTTCTCTGATCAGATATCGGCTCCTCCTCTCTATATCGTACAGGATTATTGTTCTCTGATCAGATATCGGCTCCTCCCCTCTATATCGTACAGGATTATTGTCCTCTGATCAGATATCGGCTCCTCTCTATATCATACAGGATTATTGTTCTCTGATCAGATATCGGCTCCTCTCTATATCATACAGGATTATTGTTCTCTGATAAGATATCGGCTCCTCTATATCATACAGGATTATTGTCCTCTGATCAGATATCGGCTCCTCCTCTCTCTATCATACAGGATTATTGTTCTCTGATAAGATATCGGCTCCTCTATATCATACAGGATTATTGTTCTCTGATCAGATATCGGCTCCTCCTCTCTATATCGTACAGGATTATTGTTCTCTGATCAGATATCGGCTCCTCCTCTCTATCATACAGGATTATTGTTCTCTGATCAGATATCGGCTCCTCCTCTCTATATCGTACAGGATTATTGTTCTCTGATAAGATATCGGCTCCTCTCTATATCATACAGGATTATTGTTCTCTGATCAGATATCGGCTCCTCCTCTCTCTATCATACAGGATTATTGTTCTCTGATCAGATATCGGCTCCTCTCTATATCGTACAGGATTATTGTTCTCTGATCAGATATCGGCTCCTCCTCTCTATATCATACAGGATTATTGTTCTCTGATCAGATATCGGCTCCTCTCTATATCGTACAGGATTATTGTTCTCTGATCAGATATCGGCTCCTCCTCTCTATATCATACAGGATTATTGTCCTCTGATCAGATATCGGCTCCTCCTCTCTATCATACAGGATTATTGTTCTCTGATCAGATATCGGCTCCTCCTCTCTATATCATACAGGATTATTGTCCTCTGATCAGATATCGGCTCCTCCTCTCTATCGTACAGGATTATTGTTCTCTGATCAGATATCGGCTCCTCCTCTCTATATCGTACAGGATTATTGTTCTCTGATAAGATATCGGCTCCTCCTCTCTATCATACAGGATTATTGTTCTCTGATCAGATATCGGCTCCTCCTCTCTATATCATACAGGATTATTGTCCTCTGATCAGATATCGGCTCCTCCTCTCTCTATCATACAGGATTATTGTTCTCTGATCAGATATCGGCTCCTCCTCTCTATATCGTACAGGATTATTGTTCTCTGATAAGATATCGGCTCCTCCTCTCTATATCATACAGGATTATTGTTCGTGCTCTCTCTTTATTTTGTTGTTTTTCTTTTCCTTTCTTGTATGTTATTTTATACATTAGTGTCTTTAGTGACACCTTCAGGTAAGAGTGTGTACTGCGCCTTGAGTATTACCTTATTTACCAAATTACAAAATTGTTAAAGAGTACCTGTCATCAACTAAACTTTCCCTCATCCCCCTCCCCACCTGTCCCTTTCTCTAACTATGCCTATCCCTGTGTTTATTGAGGTTTAAAATGCTGTGGAAATACTTTTTTTTTTTTTTATCCCTCTTCATTAGCTCAGGAGCACTGTCTTTCTGAGGGGTGGAAGGAGGCGGGTCCCGGCAGGCATGATGTCACATGAAGCCTGGCCGGGACTCTGCTTCTGCCAGTCTTCCTGTATGCTGCTCTCCCTCTGCAGAAGTGTTTCCCAACCAGGGTACCTTCAGTTGTTGCAAAACTACAACTCCCAGCATGCCCAGACAGCCAACAGCTGTCCGGGCATGCTGGGAGTTGTAGTTTTGCAACAGCTGGAGCCACCCTGGTTGGGAAACACTGCTCTGCAGTGTGCATACAGAGTAAGTACAGGGGAGGGACGGCAGCCTCTGTCCCTCTCTCTTGTGTCTCTCTGCACTAAAAAGTCAATGCTAAGAACCAGGGGTAGTAGGAGGGGGGGCAAAGAGCAGGGAGTGCAGGGAGATAATACAATGTATAAGATAACGTGTGGTGAGGGGCAGGGAGAACACAGAGCAGGGGGAGGTGACTGGCCTCTGTTATATGAGAGGTATGTGCAGGCTTGTAGCTCACAGTACTGAACTTCCGGTGGAAGGACCAGAGCCCTTTCAGCATTAGTCCTAAAAGCTGTACACTTACTATGAAAAGCATAGGAAGCTGCCTGCAGACCAGGCATAGAAGAGAGACCCCTAGTGGCCAAAAGTATAAAATGAAAAAACTGGTATAAATATTAATATTTTTTAATGAAGATATATTACAATATCTCTTCATTAATGATTATGAACAACATATTAAAAGTTTTTGTTGATGACAGGTACTCTTTAAGAATATGTGATGGGAGGGGTTAATTCCAGCCGGGAGCCCCGACACATCACGTTAATCAGCCAAGTGCTCAGATATCTGCAGGGCCAGACAAAAGTGATTTGTGAACAGGGGTCTCTGACAAAGATTTGGGCATGTGTCATTTCATTAGAAAACGTTGGCTCAACAAACAATATCAAATATACAAGTGATAGGATTAGATACACAGCTAAGCAGGCAGTATCCCATATGATAAACCTAGATACATAGTCCTGCAGACAGGATCATACATGTAAGTATGAGATACACTGGAACTGCTCACCGTATCACACATTATATGATTAGATGTTCAGGCTTAGAAGACAGTATCACACATGATAGGATTAGATACATTATCTGGTGGACAGAATCACACATGATAGGATTAGATACATTACATGGTGGACAGTATCATGTGATAGGATTGGATACATTATCTGGTGGACAGTATCACACATGATCGGATTAGGTACATTACATGGTGGACAGTATCATGTGATAGGATTAGATACATTACATGGTGGACAGTATCATGTGATAGGATTGGATACATTATCTGGTGGACAGTATCACACATGACAGGATTGGATACATTATCTGGTGGACAGTATAACACATGATCGGATTAGGTACATTACATGGTGGACAGTATCATGTGATAGGAGTAGATACAGCAACCAGCAGAATATGACATATAATTGACTTAGATACAGCAGCTCAGGAGAGCTTAGATACTTATGGTGACATTTGTTGTGCGTGTGATACATCATTATAGTGATGCGGTCCTGGCTCTCACCGTTACCGTCGGGCAGTCTCCCGCTGGACAGGCTGCAGTAGTCGTAGTACGATTCATCCATTTTGGCTTTGTCTTTAATCTGGACGGTGACGATTCGTCTGCAGATCACGGCCTCGAAGCCGACGACCACCGTGTGCTCATTGAGCGGAAACACGAAGAGGGCTACGGGGATAGAAGACGACTGTGATACTGACATCATCCATGACATCATCAGCCCCTTCTCTTCTATGGACTCTATATACACTGACATGATGTAATACTACCTCCCACCTGCGGGTGTGCTGTATTCTGTTTCTGAGCTAGGAAAATTATTAAACCAGTGTTTCTTAACCAAATTGCCTCCAAAACTACAACCCCCAGCATGCCCGGATAGCCGAAGGAATTATATCTTAGAATTTATGTGGGTTGAAATTAAGAGAAAACGGTCTAAAAATATCAATCAGAAGTAAACAACATCCACCCAGGCCCCTGACTGTATGACGGCCCCTGGGTGCAGTATATATCAGCCTTACCTTCCACAGACTGGGCCTCTGGATTGCTGTAGGTCAGGGAGGCGGTCATCCCGAGAGCATAGCCGCTGACGCAGGAGCTGATCTCTGCAGAGGTGAGGGGCAGGGGGGCGCCCGTAAATCGATTCATCAGCCCGGGCATCCTGGATCCTGGTGCAACCCTAGTGGAGAAGATATGAGGAGCAAAGGTAAGGACATGCTGGTACCTGTAGTTCTCTACCCTAATAAAAAGCAGAATAGTGAGTACAGCTCTGGGGTATAATACAGGATATAACTCAGGATCAGTACAGAATAAGTAATGTAATGTATGTACACGGTGACCTCACCAGCAGAATAGTGAGTACAGCTCTGGGGTATAATACAGGATATAACTCAGGATCAGTACAGGATAAGTAATGTAATGTATGTACACAGTGACCTCACCAGCAGAATAGTGAGTACAGCTCTGGGGTATAATACAGGATATAACTCAGGATCAGTACAGGATAAGTAATGCAATGTAAGGACACAGTGACCTCACCAGCAGAATAGTGAGTACAGCTCTGGGGTATAATACAGGATATAACTCAGGATCAGTACAGGATAAGTAATGTAATGTATGTACACAGTGACCTCACCAGCAGAATAGTGAGTACAGCTCTGGGGTATAATACAGGATATAACTCAGGATCAGTACTGGATAAGTAATGTAATGTATGTACACAGTGACCTCACCAGCAGAATAGTGAGTACAGCTCTGGAGTATAATACAGGATATAACTCAGGATCAGTACAGGATAAGGAATGTAATGTATGTACACAGTGGCCTCACCAGCAGAATAGTGAGTACAGCTCTGGAGTATAATACAGGATATAACTCATAATATTGTATGAAATAACATTGATATTATAAGATAATTTGCATATATTGAAGTGATGATTGTAGATCAGATGATGGTTGTTCCCATAGGAGATGTGATGTGAGAATTTCCCAGCATGTAAAACAAGTGATAACATGAGACGCTGTTGCTTAATGTCATGAATATTAAAAACAGATTTTTAGATATACAAAGAAATAAGATTTAATGAGACAAAAGACTAAAATGCAGCAATTTTGATCATTATCATCAGGGATAAGAAGAACAGGGTGAACAGAGGGGGAGGAGTCACATACAGCAGCCAATCAGATTCCAGCTCTTATTTACACATTGCAGGTTTGAGAATAAAGCAAGTGATCTGATTGGTTGGCAGCAGTAGATCCTCTGAGCTGATCCTCAGAAGAAAAAGGAAAAAAATCCTGTAATCATAGTAGAAGGTGAAGCGGATATTCTTATTATCATTATTATTATAATCATGATTATATTTATTAGCATTATTAATAGCGTTATTATTATTATAATCATGATTATATTAGCATTATTAATAGCGTTATTATTAAAATTATTAGTATTATTATAATTATTAGTAGTAATATTATCAGTATTATTATTAGCATTATTATTAGTAGTAGTAATTATCAGTATTATTATTGGCATTATTATTATTAGTAGTAATTATCAGTATTATTATTGGCATTATTATTAGTAGTAATATTATCAGTATTATTATTAGCATTATTATTAGTAGTAGTAATATTATCAGTATTATTATTAGCATTATTATTAGTAGTAATATTATCAGTATTATTATTAGCATTATTATTAGTAGTAGTAATATTATCAGTATTATTATTAGCATTATTATTAGTAGTAATATTATCAGTATTATTATTAGCATTATTATTAGAAGAAGTAATTATCAGTATTATAGGCATTATTATTAATAGTAGTAATTATCAGTATTATTATTGGCATTATTATTAGTAGTAGTAATTATCAGTATTATTATTGGCATTATTATTAGTAGTAGTAATATTATCAGTATTATTATTGTCATTATTATTAGTAGTAGTAATTATCAGTATTATTGGCATTATTATTAGTAGTAGTAATATTATCAGTATTATTATTAGCATTATTATTAGTAGTAGTAATTATCAGTATTATTATAGGCATTATTATTAATAGTAGTAATTATCAGTATTATTATTGGCATTATTATTATTAGTAGTAATTATCAGTAGTATTATTGGCATTATTATTATTAGTAGTAATATTATCAGTATTATTATTAGCATTATTATTAGTAGTAGTAATATTATCAGTATTATTATTGGCATTATTATTAGTAGTAGTAATTATCAGTATTATTATTGGTATTATTATTAGTAGTAGTAATTATCAGTATTATTATTGGTATTATTATTAGTAGTAGTAATTATCAGTATTATTATTGGCATTATTATTAATAGTAGTAATTATCAGTAGTATTATTGGCATTATTATTAGTAGTAATATTATCAGTATTATTATTAGCATTATTATTAGTAGTAGTAATATTATCAGTATTATTAGCATTATTATTTTATTTGCAGTATCATTATTAATAATTTTATCATTGTTGTTTTTATTATCATTACTATTAGCATTTATTATTTTGACTATCATTATTATCCATTTTGTTATTATCAGTGTCATTATTAATATTTTTATCATTGTAATTATTTTAATTATCATTACCATTAGCATTCATTATTTTAATCATCATTATTATTACTATTATCATTAATACCATTAATTATCCTCAGAAGCAAGAAACGCTCTAATCATTTATCACGTCTCTACTTCATATCCCTTACTACAGTGTTTCCCAACCAGGGTGCCTCCAGCTGTTGCAAAACCACAACTCCCAGCATGTTGGGAGTTGTAGTTTTGAAAACAGCTGGAGGCACCCTGGTTGGGATACACTGCATTACTGTGTAGTCTGGAGACTTATACAATAAATGGATCGGCAGCGCACGCCTCCCAATCGCTCCATGCACAATAAAGGGATCAGGGCGCAGATCTGGGGTCCACCAGCCGGATCCCCCCATCTCACACTCTACCTCTCTCCTGTAACTATTTTTGTACATATATATGTACATAATACTGTCATACAGCCTCTACAATATACTCCTATACTGTCCCTACATAATACTGCCATACAGCCTCTACAATATACTCCTATACTGTGCCTACATAATACTGCCATACAGCCTCTACAATATACTCCTATACTGTACCTACATAATACTGCCATACAGCCTCTACAATATACTCCTATACTGTGCCTACATAATACTGTCATACAGCCTCTACAATATACTCCTATACTGTACCTACATAATACTGCCATAGAGACTCTACAATATACTCCTATACTGTACCTACATAATACCACCATACAGCCTCTACAATATACTCCTATACTGTACCTACATAATACTGCCATACAGCCTCTACAATATACTCCTATACTGTCCCTACATAATACTGCCATACAGCCTCTACAATATACTCCTATACTGTCCCTACATAATACTACCATACAGCCTCTACAATATACTCCTATACTGTCCCTACATAATACTGCCATACAGCCTCTACAATATACTCCTATACTGTCCCTACATAATACTGCCATACAGCCTCTACAATATACTCCTATACTGTACCTACATAATACTACCATACAGCCTCTACAATATACTCCTATACTGTCCCTACATAATACTGCCATACAGCCTCTACAATATACTCCTATACTGTCCCTACATAATACTGCCATACAGCCTCTACAATATACTCCTATACTGTACCTACATAATACTGCCATACAGCCTCTACAATATACTCCTATACTGTCCCTACATAATACTGCCATACAGCCTCTACAATATACTCCTATACTGTACCTACATAATACTGCCATACAGCCTCTACAATATACTCCTATACTGTGCCTACATAATACTGCCATAGAGCCTCTACAATATACTCCTATACTGTGCCTACATAACACTGCCATACAGCCTCTACAATATACTCCTATACTGTCCCTACATAATACTGCCATACAGCCTCTACAATATACTCCTATACTGTCCCTACATAATACTGCCATACAGCCTCTACAATATACTCCTATACTGTTCCTACATAATACTGCCATACAGCCTCTACAATATACTCCTATACTGTCCCTACATAATACCGCCATACAGCCTCTACAATATACTCCTATACTGTACCTACATAATACCACCATACAGCCTCTACAATATACTCCTATACTGTACCTACATAATACTGCCATACAGCCTCTACAATATACTCCTATACTGTACCTACATAATACTGCCATACAGCCTCTACAATATACTCCTATACTGTCCCTACATAATACTACCATACAGCCTCTACAATATACTCCTATACTGTCCCTACATAATACTGCCATACAGCCTCTACAATATACTCCTATACTGTCCCTACATAATACTGCCATACAGCCTCTACAATATACTCCTATACTGCTCCTACATAATACTGCCATACAGCCTCTACAATATACTCCTATACTGTCCCTACATAATACTACCATACAGCCTCTACAATATACTCCTATACTGTGCCTACATCATGCCATAGAGCCTCTACAATATACTCCTATACTGTACCTACATAATACTGCCATACAGCCTCTACAATATACTCCTATACTGTCCCTACATAATACTGCCATACAGCCTCTACAATATACTCCTATACTGTCCCTACATAATACTGCCATACAGCCTCTACAATATACTCCTATACTGTCCCTACATAATACTGCCATACAGCCTCTACAATATACTCCTATACTGTGCCTACATAATACTGCCATACAGCCTCTACAATATACTTCTATACTGTGCCTACATAATACTGCCATACAGCCTCTACAATATACTCCTATACTGTCCCTACATAATACTGCCATAGAGCCTCTACAATATACTCCTATACTGCGCCTACATAATACTACCATACAGCCTCTACAATATACTCCTATACTGTCCCTACATAATACTGCCATACAGCCTCTACAATATACTCCTATACTGTCCCTACATAATACTGCCATAGAGCCTCTACAATATACTCCTATACTGCGCCTACATAATACTACCATACAGCCTCTACAATATACTCCTATACTGTACCTACATAATACTGCCATAGAGCCTCTACAATATACTCCTATACTGTGCCTACATAACACTGCCATACAGCCTCTACAATACACTCCTATACTGTGCCTACCTAATACTGCCATACAGCCTCTACAATATACTCCTATACTGTCCCTACATAATACTGCCATACAGCCTCTACAATATACTCCTATACTGCTCCTACATGATACTGCCATACAGCCTCTACAATATACTCCTATACTGTGCCTACATAATACTACCATACAGCCTCTACAATATACTCCTATACTGCGCCTACATAATACTACCATACAGCCTCTACAATATACTTCTATACTCTGCCTACATAATACTGCCATAGAGCCTCTACAATATACTCCTATACTGTACCTACATAATACTGCCATACAGCCTCTACAATATACTCCTACACTGTACCTACATAATACTGCCATACAGCCTCTACAATATACTCCTATACTGTCCCTACATAATACTACCATACAGCCTCTACAATATACTCCTATACTGTATCTACATAATACTGCCATAGAGCCTCTACAATATACTCCTATACTGCGCCTACATAATACTGCCATACAGCCTCTACAATATACTCCTATACTGTGCCTACAAAATACTGCCATAGAGCCTCTACAATATACTCCTATACTGTATCTACATAATACTGCCATAGAGCCTCTACAATATACTCCTATACTGTGCCTACATAATACTGCCATAGAGCCTCTACAATATACTCCTATACTGTGCCTACAAAATACTGCCATAGAGCCTCTACAATATACTCCTATACTGTATCTACATAATACTGCCATAGAGCCTCTACAATATACTCCTATACTGTGCCTACATAATACTGCCATAGAGCCTCTACAATATACTCCTATACTGTGCCTACCTAATACTGCCATACAGCCTCTACAATATACTCCTATACTGTGCCTACATAATACTGCCATACAGCCTCTACAATATACTCCTATACTGTGCCTACAAAATACTGCCATACAGCCTCTACAATATACTCCTATACTGTGCCTACATAATACTGCCATACAGCCTCTACAATATACTCCTATACTGTGCCTACATAATACTGCCATACAGCCTCTACAATATACTCCTATACTGTCCCTACATAATACTGCCATACAGCCTCTACAATATACTCCTATACTGTGCCTACATAATACTGCCATAGAGCCTCTACAATATACTACTATACTGTGCCTACATAATACTGCCATACAGCCTCTACAATATACTCCTATACTGTGCCTACATAATACTACCATACAGCCTCTACAATATACTCCTATACTGTACCTACATAATACTGCCATACAGCCTCTGCAATATACTCCTATACTGTGCCTACATAATACTACCATAGTGTCTACAATATACTCCTATACTGTACCTACATAATACTACCATACAGCCTCTACAATATACTCCTATACTGTGCCTACATAATACTACCATACAGCCTTTACAATATACTCCTATACTGTGCCTACATCATGCCATAGAGCCTCTACAATATACTCCTATACTGTACCTACATAATACTGCCATACAGTCTCTACAATATACTCCTATACTGTACCTACATAATACTGCCATACAGCCTCTACAATATACTCCTATACTGTACCTACATAATATTATACTGCCATACAGCCTCTACAATATACTCCTATACTGTGCCTACATAATACTGCCATACAGCCTCTACAATATACTCCTATACTGTGCCTACATAATACTGCCATACAGCCTCTACAATATACTCCTATACTGTCCCTACATAATACTGCCATACAGCCTCTACAATATACTCCTATACTGTGCCTACATAATACTGCCATACAGCCTCTACAATATACTCCTATACTGTACCTACATAATACTGCCATACAGCCTCTACAATATACTCCTATACTGTCCCTACATAATACTACCATACAGCCTCTACAATATACTCCTATACTGTGCCTACATAATACTACCATATAGCCTCTACAATATACTCCTATACTGTGCCTACATAATACTGCCATACAGCCTCTACAATATACTCCTATACTGTGCCTACATAATACTGCCATACAGCCTCTACAATATACTCCTATACTGTGCCTACAAAATACTGCCATACAGCCTCTACAATATACTCCTATACTGTGCCTACATAATACTGCCATACAGCCTCTACAATATACTCCTATACTGTCCCTACATAATTCTGCCATACAGCCTCTAAAATATACTCCTATACTGTACCTACATAATACTGCCATAGAGCCTCTACAATATACTCCTATACTGTCCCTACATAATACTGCCATAGAGCCTCTACAATATACTCCTATACTGTCCCTACATAATACTGCCATACAGCCTCTACAATATACTCCTATACTGTCCCTACATAATACTGCCATACAGCCTCTACAATATACTCCTATACTGTGCCCACATAATACTGCCATACAGCCTCTACAATATACTCCTATACTGTGCCCACATAATACTGCCATACAGCCTCTACAATATACTCCTATACTGTACCTAAATAATAATGCCATACAGCCTCTACAATATACTCCTATACTGTCCCTACATAATACTGCCATACAACCTCTACAATATACTCCTATTCTGTGCCTACCTAATACTGCCATAGAGCCTCTACAATATACTCCTATACTGTGCCTACATAATACTGCCATAGAGCCTCTACAATATACTCCTATACTGTGCCTACATAATACTGCCATACAGCCTCTACAATATACTCCTATACTGCTCCTACATAATACTGCCATACAACCTCTACAATATACTCCTATACTGTCCCTACATAATACTGCCATAGAGCCTCTACAATATACTCCTATACTGTCCCTACATAATACTACCATAGTGTCTACAATATACTCCTATACTGTCCCTACATAATACTACCATACAGCCTCTACAATATACTCCTATACTGTCCCTACATAATACTGCCATACAGCCTCTACAATATACTCCTATACTGCGCCTACATAATACTGCCATAGAGCCTCTACAATATACTCCTATACTGTCCCTACATAATACTACCATACAGCCTCTACAATATACTCCTATACTGTCCCTACATAATGATGCCATACAGCCTCTACAATATACTCCTATACTGTCCCTACATAATGATGCCATACAGCCTCTACAATATACTCCTATACTGTCCCTACATAATGATGCCATACAGCCTCTACAATATACTCCTATACTGTGCCTACATAATACTGCCATACAGCCTCTACAATATACTCCTATACTGTCCCTACATAATACTACCATACAGCCTCTACAATATACTCCTATACTGTCCCTACATAATACTGTCATACAGCCTCTACAATATACTCCTATACTGTCCCTACATAATACTGCCATACAGCCTCTACAATATACTCCTATACTGTACCTACATAATACTGCCATACAGCCTCTGCAATATACTCCTATACTGTACCTACATAATACTGCCATAGAGCCTGTACAATATACTCCTATACTGTCCCTACATAATACTGCCATAGAGCCTCTACAATATACTCCTATACTGTCCCTACATAATACTGCCATACAGCCTCTACAATATACTCCTATACTGTCCCTACATAATACTGCCATACAGCCTCTACAATATACTCCTATACTGTCCCTACATAATACTGCCATAGAGCCTCTACAATATACTCCTATACTGTCCCTACATAATACTGCCATACAGCCTCTACAATATACTCCTATACTGTACCTACATAATACTGTCATACAGCCTCTACAATATACTCCTATACTGTCCCTACATAATACTACCATACAGCCTCTACAATATACTCCTATACTGTCCCTACATAATACTGCCATACAGCCTCTACAATATACTCCTATACTGTCCCTACATAATACTGCCATACAGCCTCTGCAATATACTCCTATACTGTACCTACATAATACTGCCATAGAGCCTCTGCAATATACTCCTATACTGTACCTACATAATACTGCCATAGAGCCTCTACAATATACTCCTATACTGTCCCTACATAATACTGCCATAGAGCCTCTACAATATACTCCTATACTGTCCCTACATAATACTGCCATACAGCCTCTACAATATACTCCTATACTGTCCCTACATAATACTGTCATACAGCCTCTACAATATACTCCTATACTGTCCCTACATAATACTGCCATACAGCCTCTACAATATACTCCTATACTGCGCCTACATAATACTGTCATACAGCCTCTACAATATACTCCTATACTGTCCCTACATAATACTGCCATAGAGCCTCTACAATATACTCCTATACTGTCCCTACATAATACTTCCATACAGCCTCTACAATATACTCCTATACTGTGCCTACATACTACCATACAGCCTCTACAATATACTCCTATACTGTCCCTACATAATACTGCCATAGAGCCTCTACAATATACTCCTATACTGTCCCTACATAATACTGCCATACAGCCTCTACAATATACTCCTATACTGTCCCTACATAATACTACCATACAGCCTCTACAATATACTCCTACACTGTCCCTACATAATACTGCCATACAGCCTCTACAATATACTCCTATACTGTCCCTACATAATACTGCCATACAGCCTCTACAATATACTCCTATACTGTCCCTACATAATACTGCCATACAGCCTCTACAATATACTCCTATACTGTCCCTACATAATACTGCCATACAGCCTCTACAATATACTCCTATACTGTCCCTACATAATACTGCCATACAGCCTCTACAATATACTCCTACACTGTCCCTACATAATACTGCCATACAGCCTCTACAATATACTCCTATACTGTCCCTACATAATACTGCCATACAGCCTCTACAATATACTCCTATACTGTCCCTACATAATACTGCCATACAGCCTCTACAATATACTCCTATACTGTCCCTACATAATACTGCCATACAGCCTCTACAATATACTCCTATACTGTCCCTACATAATACTGCCATAGAGCCTCTACAATATACTCCTATACTGTACCTACATAATACTGCCATAGAGCCTCTACAATATACTCCTATACTGTACCTACATAATACTGCCATACAGCCTCTACAATATACTCCTATACTGTGCCTACATAATACTACCATACAGCCTCTACAATATACTCCTATACTGTACCTACATAATACTGCCATAGAGCCTCTACAATATACTCCTATACTGTACCTACATAATACTGCCATACAGCCTCTACAATATACTCCTATACTGTGCCTACATAATACTACCATACAGCCTCTACAATATACTCCTATACTGTCCCTACATAATACTGCTATAGAGCCTCTACAATATACTCCTATACTGTACCTACATAATACTACCATACAGCCTCTACAATATACTCCTATACTGTACCTACATAATACTGCCATAGAGCCTCTACAATATACTCCTATACTGTACCTACATAATACTGCCATACAGCCTCTACAATATACTCCTATACTGTGCCTACATAATACTACCATACAGCCTCTACAATATACTCCTATACTGTACCTACATAATACTGCTATAGAGCCTCTACAATATACTCCTATACTGTACCTACATAATACTGCCATACAGCCTCTACAATATACTCCTATACTGTACCTACATAATACTGCCATACAGCCTCTACAATATACTCCTATACTGTGCCTACATAATACTACCATACAGCCTCTACAATATACTCCTATACTGTACCTACATAATACTGCTATAGAGCCTCTACAATATACTCCTATACTGTACCTACATAATACTGCCATACAGCCTCTACAATATACTCCTATACTGTCCCTACATAATACTGCCATACAGCCTCTACAATATACTCCTATACTGTCCCTACATAATACTGCCATACAGCCTCTACAATATACTCCTATACTGTACCTACATAATACTACCATACAGCCTCTACAATATACTCCTATACTGTCCCTACATAATACTGCCATACAGCCTCTACAATATACTCCTATACTGTCCCTACATAATACTGCCATAGAGCCTCTACAATATACTCCTATACTGTCCCTACATAATACTGCCATACAGCCTCTACAATATACTCCTATACTGTCCCTACATAATACTGCCATACAGCCTCTACAATATACTCCTATACTGTCCCTACATAATACTGCCATACAGCCTCTACAATATACTCCTATACTGTCCCTACATAATACTACCATACAGCCTCTACAATATACTCCTATACTGTGCCTACATAATACTGCCATACAGCCTCTACAATATACTCCTATACTGTACCTACATAATACTGCCATACAGCCTCTACAATATACTCCTATACTGTACCTACATAATACTACCATACAGCCTCTACAATATACTCCTATACTGTCCCTACATAATACTACCATACAGCCTCTACAATATACTCCTATACTGTACCTACATAATACTGCCATACAGGCGATGATTGTAACAGGTATTAATCATAACAAGGATCTCAGTATAAACCAGAATGTTTTCATTTCTGACAGGAAGCAGAGATCCTGAAAAGAGTGAAAAATGAAAACACGACAGATGCAGAACTTTTCCTTAGTTGTTCAGGATTAGGAAAACATGGCGGCTTTCTTCCTAAAACAGCACCCCCTCTTGTCCAAAGGTGAGCTCCGGTATTGCACTCAACAGCACAAATCTCTCTTCTGTACTGATAGTTTGTTACAATGTACAAGTGCAGGAAAACATGATGTAATTGTAACAAACCCACAGCGGTGACAAGTATCAGTTCTGTACTGAATGATCTCATTTACTGACAACAAGCAGAGATCTTAAATATGGTGAAGAACTAAAACACATAAAAGTTAGGCAGAAGTTTGATTCACCCAAAAGAGGTTGTACGGAGTTAGAAAAACATGGCTGCTTTCTTCTAGAAACAGCGCCCCCCGCCTGTCCATGGCTGTGTCCGGTATTGCTGGTCGGGTTCATCGAAGTGTATGTGGCTGAGCTGCAGTACCAAACGCAAACTGTGGAAAAGGGGTGGCCCTTCTAATTCTGAACATAAAAAGGGGAAGCATGGAGTTGCGCCAAAGGTCACAAGCGTAGCGCCATCTATTATTCCGAGCCATAAATTGACATGCGTGGGGCCCGTGTCTCCGAAGTTCAGCGCCTGACATTTATAGGGCAACGGCGAGCTAAATCATGGAAACAGCAATGAATGTGCGCAGGTTCGTACGCAGGAACGCGTGCGCGGCCGCCAACAGCCCGGATTTTATATTAATATATCCTTTTAAGATAACAGGAGAAGCTGGAGATGTAAAAGAGCGATGAGAATCCATTACGCTCCCGCCGCAGGATCAGCGGAATATCAATGACGTCCCGCAAGTTTCCTCGCCGTGGGTGACAGGCGGCGCGGGAGGCGATGTCACCAGTAATTCTCCCCGCTCTGCCGATCCCTCACAAGTGTTTGCTGATATGAAGCCAGTGACAGTGCGGCAGGTGAACGCAGAGTCGTCTTCTGTGATCAGCTGATCCTACAGGTGATACGTTCACTGGAGCGATCACAGACCATGACCCCCGACCCCACAGCGCCCCCTATCTGAGGGTGATTACAGCACTGATCACGCTGAGTCTACTGGTTTATGAATAAAATGCCAGCGCTGCAGTAATATGGTAGATATGAGAAACCTGGATGAGGCAATCATGGCTGTTGCAAAACTACAACTCCCAGCATGCCCGGACAGCCTAGGCAACAGCTGGAGGCATCCTGGTTGGTAAACTCTGGCTCAATCATTAAAAAATAAATAAATAAATATATATATATGCGTATTGTTGGATTTTCAGGGATTTTTGTCAGGTTTGCAGTGGGGCCTTTCATTACCTGGTCAGTCCAGGGTATCAGTGTGGCCCCAGTCAGCACAGGTACTGAAGACAGCTGGTTTTAAGGGAAAAAAAAGTGTATTCATTCAACAGGAGAGGCTATCTGGGCATGCTGGGAGTTAGTTTGGCAACAGCTGAAGACACCCTGGTTGGGAAACACTGCAGTTGGCTGTCTAAACATGCTGGGAGTTGTAGTTTTACAACAGCTGGAGGCATCCTGGTTGGGAAACTCTGGCTCAATCATTTAAAAAAAAAAAGCTGTGTGAGATATAAGGAATCCAGGAATAGGTGTATAGTTGGATTTTTAGGAAATAACTGTCGGGTTCGCTGTAGGGCCTTTCATTTCCTTGCCAGTCCAGGTTATCAGTGTGGCCCAAGTCAGCACAGGTACTGAAGACAGCTGGTTTTAAGAAAAAAAGTGTAACTCAGTCAACAGGAGAGGCTGTCCGGGCATGCTGGGAGTTGTAGTTTTTCAACAGCTGGAGGCACATAGTCTGGGAAACACTGCCCTAGCAGAGCAGTTGTTATCAGGCCTGGATTTTTAATAAATGACTGACAGGTTGGTTGTGGGGCCTTTCATTCCCTTCCTTGCCAGTCAGTGTGACCCAAGTGAGCACAGGTGCTGAAGACAGCTGGTTACTGAGCTTTAAGACAAGATGTCTGCAGAAGAGGCTGCCTGGGCATGATGGGAGTTGTAGTTTTGCAACAGCTGGAGGCACATTAGTTGGGAAGCTCTGACTTGTTCATTCAAGGAAAGTGGTGAGATACGAGAAATCCAGGAAAAGTTAAATCTTTAACAGACCAGTCTGTAATTAGGCCTTGATTTTTAAGGAATGACTGGCTGGTTGGTAGTGGGGCTTTTCATTCCCTTCCTGGCCAGTCCAGGTTTTTACTGAAGACCAAAAAAGATGTAACTCAGTCTACAGGATTGGCTGTGAGGGACCTGAGTCTGAAGACTGTTTTGCTGGGTGGCTGGTAGTAAGCCACCTGTATAGATAGGGAAGATTATTGTATCGTTAGGGCTGAATAAACAGGGATTTATTTAGCATTTTGTAGAGTTCGAAGGTTGGATTTGTTTTGTTTGTTAAGGAACTGTAATGCACTAAAACTTATCCCCTATCCAAAAAATAGGGACCCCCCACGATCTCCTGCATGTGTCCCCAGCAACTGGAAACTGGGCATGTGGAAGGCTGTATCTCCAGCTCTCCTATAGAGATACATGGAGAGGGTGGGTCGGCCGCTGCTTCGCGTGGGGGTTGATGCGGCCCGTTCCTGAGGAGAGCAGGGTCCTGTGCAGATCGCGGGGGGGGGGGGGGGGGGGGGGATGGGGGGTTCTGACCGCTGGGACCTTTTGGATAAGTTTTACTGCATGATATTTCTGTATTTATTTTCTAAAAGTAGAAGTTCTGATTAAACGTTAGTTCTGTTCCTGTC
>NC_079198.1:876569-959069 GCF_029499605.1 Hyla sarda | reverse complement strand
CAGCCACTTATTGATCATACGAGACATCACAGAAGAAGAAGAATTGAGAGATGAAGAACGTCTGATACATTGGAAATCATAGCAACGGCCATAAGACGTCAGAAGACCTGGACTACAAATCCCAGCAGTATGACCAACCCTGAAGCTTAGTATCCCCGTGTCCAATCACAGTGCCCGCCATTACTTAGGTGGAATCTATGATCACATTACATTACACTGAAGACCCTTCTAATCTAACGAAGGAGTCGAGAGCCTCTTGTGAACATTACGGCAATTACTGGAGACGCCAAATCAAGGAGGATATAATACAGGATATAGAGGGGAATATAATACATATTATAGAGGTGGATAGAATATAAAGGGAGATACAATACAAAGAGGAATATAATAGAGAAGGCGATATAATATATAACACAGAGGGGAATATAATACATATTATAGAGGTGGATAGAATATAAAGGGAGATACAATACAAAGAGGGATATAATAGAGAAGGCGATATAATATATAACACAGAGGGGAATATAATATACAGGGGAATATAATACATATTATAGAGGTGGATAGAATATAAAGGGAGAAACAATACAAAGAGGGATATAATAGAGAAGGCGATATAATATATAACACAGAGGGGAATATAATATACAGGGGAATATAATACATATTATAGAGGTGGATAAAATAATATAGGGGGGATATAATATTTAAGATAAAGGGGGATATAATACATAATATAGAATCAGCACCATGTACAGAGCCCCGCTTCTCCACAATGTACAGAGCCCCGTTTGTCCTCGGTGTACAGAGCCCCGCTTGTTCTCAGTGTACAGAGCCCTGCTTGTCCTCAGTGTAGAGTCCTGCTTGTCCTCAGTGTACAGAGCCCCGCTTGTCCTCAGTGTACAGAGCCCCGCTTGTCCTCAGTGTACAGAGCCCCGCTTGCCCTCAGTGTACAGAGCCCCGCTTGTCCTCAGTGTACAGAGCCCCGCTTGTCCTCAGTGTACATAGCTCTGCTTGTCCTCGGTGTACAGAGCCCCGCTTGTCCTCGGTGTACAGAGCCCCGCTTGTCCTCGGTGTACAGAGCCCCGGTTGTCCTCGGTGTACAGAGCCCCGTTTGCCCTCGGTGTAGAGCCCTGCTTGTCCTCTGTGTACAGAGCCCCGCTTGTCCTCGGTGTACAGAGCCCCGCTTGTCCTCGGTGTACAGAGCCCCGCTTGTCCTTGGTGTACAGAGCCCCACTTGTCCTCGGTGTACAGAGCCCCGCTTGTCCTTGGTGTACAGAGCCCCACTTGTCCTCGGTGTACAGAGCCCCGCTTGTCCTTGGTGTACAGAGCCCCACTTGTCCTCGGTGTACAGAGCCCCGCTTGTCCTTGGTGTACAGAGCCCCACTTGTCCTCGGTGTACAGAGCCCTGCTTTACCACCCAGGCCCCATCTAGGCCTGAGGTGGCCAGCAGGAATACTTGGCATTCCTTTGGTCAAACACCCCACATCTTCCTGTGTTCACCCCATGTGCCAACCATGACAATAGACACCACTGCCCTCTCAATGCCCAAGTGGGCCTAAGTTTCTTGCAAAATAAATGAAGAATCTTGTGGTCTAAGTCCATTATACACAGTCCATAGTCCATACAGAAGGTCCATAGCACAGCCATAGTCTGATGAAGGAACTAGGTCTGAGCCGCCATCACTAGTACTTTCCAATATGGCTCCCAGGATCTTTTTGCACGGACCAGATTTAGAAGAAATCACAGGGCATTTTAACCCTGCCCTTTACCACTACTCTGCAACATTTTACCAGAGCAGTTCAGTAGGCATTCATCAAAGTCTGTGTGCCAATTGATACATTTTGCGCACGGCCGCCACTTTCCCCACAACTTTTTTAATCCAACCTGACCTAAAAACTAGTTGAGTTTTGATAAGTACCCCTCTGTGTGAGCAGTGAGATCCATGTTACTAGATCATGTATTATAGAGTCAGTACTGTGGACGGGTATTATAGAGTCAGCACGGTGGACGGGTATTATAGAGTCAGTACTGTGGACGGGTATTATACAGTCAGCACCGTGGACAGGTATTATACAGTCAGCACCGTGGACAGGTATTATAGAGTCAGTACTGTGGACGGGTATTATACAGTCAGAACGGTGGACAGGTATTATACAGTCAGAACGGTGGACAGGTATTATACAGTCAGCACGGTGGACGGGTATTATAGAGTCAGTACTGTGGACGGGTATTATACAGTCAGAACGGTGGACAGGTATTATACAGTCAGAACGGTGGACAGGTATTATACAGTCAGCACGGTGGACGGGTATTATACAGTCAGCACTGTGGACAGGTATTATACAGTCAGTACTGTGGACAGGTATTATACAGTCAGTACTGTGGACGGGTATTATAGAGTCAGTACTGTGGACGGGTATTATACAGTCAGAACGGTGGACAGGTATTATACAGTCAGCACCGTGGACAGGTATTATACAGTCAGAACGGTGGACAGGTATTATAGAGTCAGTACTGTGGACGGGTATTATACAGTCAGAACGGTGGACAGGTATTATAGAGTCAGTACTGTGGACGGGTATTATACAGTCAGAACGGTGGACAGGTATTATAGAGTCAGTACTGTGGACGGGTATTATACAGTCAGAACGGTGGACAGGTATTATAGAGTCAGCACCGTGGACAGGTATTATAGAGTCAGCACCGTGGACAGGTATTATAGAGTCAGCACCGTGGACAGGTATAGAGTCAGCACCGTGGACAGGTATTATACAGTCAGAACGGTGGACAGGTATTATAGAGTCAGCACCGTGGACAGGTATTATAGAGTCAGCACCGTGGACAGGTATTATACAGTCAGAACGGTGGACAGGTATTATAGAGTCAGCACCGTGGACAGGTATTATAGAGTCAGCACCGTGGACAGGTATTATAGAGTCAGCACCGTGGACAGGTATCATAGAGTCAGCACCGTGGACAGGTATTATAGAGTCAGCACCGTGGACAGGTATTATAGAGTCAGCACCGTGGACAGGTATATAGTCAGCACCGTGGACAGGTATTATAGAGTCAGCACCGTGGACAGGTATTATAGAGTCAGCACCGTGGACGGGTATTATAGAGTCAGCACGGTGGACAGGTATTATACAGTCAGAACGGTGGACAGGTATTATAGAGTCAGTACTGTGGACGGGTATTATATAGTCAGCACCGTGGACAGGTATTATAGAGTCAGCACGGTGGACGGGTATTATAGAGTCAGTACTGTGGACGGGTATTATAGAGTCAGAACGGTGGACAGGTATTATATAGTCAGCACCGTGGACAGGTATTATAGAGTCAGCACGGTGGACGGGTATTATACAGTCAGAACGGTGGACAGGTATTATAGAGTCAGTACTGTGGACGGGTATTATACAGTCAGTACTGTGGACGGGTATTATAGAGTCAGTACTGTGGACGGGTATTATACAGTCAGTACTGTGGACGGGTATTATACAGTCAGAACGGTGGACAGGTATTATACAGTCAGAACGGTGGACAGGTATTATAGAGTCAGCACGGTGGACAGGTATTATACAGTCAGAACGGTGGACAGGTATTATAGAGTCAGTACTGTGGACGGGTATTATAGAGTCAGCACCGTGGACAGGTATTATACAGTCAGAACGGTGGACAGGTATTATACAGTCAGAACGGTGGACAGGTATTATAGAGTCAGTACTGTGGACGGGTATTATACAGTCAGAACGGTGGACGGGTATTATAGAGTCAGAACGGTGGACAGGTATTATAGAGTCAGCACCGTGGACAGGTATTATACAGTCAGCACCGTGGACAGGTATTATACAGTCAGCACCGTGGACGGGTATTATAGAGTCAGCACCGTGGACAGGTATTATAGAGTCAGCACCATGGACAGGTATTATAGAGTCAGCACCATGGACAGGTATTATAGAGTCAGCACCGTGGATGGGTATTATAGAGTCAGCACCGTGGACAGGTATAGAGTCAGCACCGTGGATGGGTATTATAGAGTCAGCACGGTGGACAGGTATTATAGAGTCAGCACCGTGGACAGGTATTATAGAGTCAGCACCGTGGACAGGTATTATAGAGTCAGCACCGTGGACAGGTATTATAGAGTCAGTACTGTGGACGGGTATTATACAGTCAGTACTGTGGACGGGTATTATACAGTCAGTACTGTGGACGGGTATTATACAGTCAGCACCGTGGACAGGTATTATACAGTCAGAACGGTGGACAGGTATTATAGAGTCAGTACTGTGGACGGGTATTATAGAGTCAGCACCGTGGACGGGTATTATACAGTCAGCACCGTGGACAGGTATTATACAGTCAGAACGGTGGACAGGTATTATACAGTCAGCACTGTGGACAGGTATTATACAGTCAGTACTGTGGACGGGTATTATAGAGTCAGTACTGTGGACGGGTATTATACAGTCAGTACTGTGGACGGGTATTATACAGTCAGAACGGTGGACAGGTATTATAGAGTCAGTACTGTGGACGGGTATTATAGAGTCAGCACCGTGGACAGGTATTATAGAGTCAGCACCGTGGACAGGTATATAGTCAGAACGGTGGACAGGTATTATACAGTCAGAACGGTGGACAGGTATTATAGAGTCAGCACGGTGGACAGGTATTATACAGTCAGAACGGTGGACAGGTATTATAGAGTCAGCACCGTGGACAGGTATTATACAGTCAGAACGGTGGACAGGTATTATACAGTCAGAACGGTGGACAGGTATTATAGAGTCAGTACTGTGGACGGGTATTATAGAGTCAGTACTGTGGACGGGTATTATACAGTCAGTACTGTGGACGGGTATTATACAGTCAGAACGGTGGACAGGTATTATAGAGTCAGTACTGTGGACGGGTATTATAGAGTCAGCACCGTGGACAGGTATTATAGAGTCAGCACCGTGGACAGGTATTATACAGTCAGAACGGTGGACAGGTATTATACAGTCAGAACGGTGGACAGGTATTATAGAGTCAGCACGGTGGACAGGTATTATACAGTCAGAACGGTGGACAGGTATTATAGAGTCAGTACTGTGGACGGGTATTATAGAGTCAGCACCGTGGACAGGTATTATACAGTCAGAACGGTGGACAGGTATTATACAGTCAGAACGGTGGACAGGTATTATAGAGTCAGCACGGTGGACAGGTATTATACAGTCAGAACGGTGGACAGGTATTATAGAGTCAGTACTGTGGACGGGTATTATAGAGTCAGTACTGTGGACGGGTATTATAGAGTCAGCACCGTGGACAGGTATTATACAGTCAGCACGGTGGACGGGTATTATACAGTCAGAACGGTGGACAGGTATTATACAGTCAGAACGGTGGACAGGTATTATAGAGTCAGTACTGTGGACGGGTATTATAGAGTCAGCACCGTGGACAGGTATTATACAGTCAGCACCGTGGACAGGTATTATACAGTCAGCACCGTGGACAGGTATTATACAGTCAGCACCGTGGACAGGTATTATAGAGTCAGCACCATGGACAGGTATTATAGAGTCAGCACCATGGACAGGTATTATAGAGTCAGCACCGTGGATGGGTATTATAGAGTCAGCACCGTGGACAGGTATAGAGTCAGCACCGTGGATGGGTATTATAGAGTCAGCACGGTGGACAGGTATTATAGAGTCAGCACCGTGGACAGGTATTATAGAGTCAGCACCGTGGACAGGTATTATAGAGTCAGCACCGTGGACAGGTATTATAGAGTCAGCACCGTGGACAGGTATTATACAGTCAGCACCGTGGACGGGTATTATAGAGTCAGCACGGTGGACAGGTATTATAGAGTCAGCACCGTGGACAGGTATTATAGAGTCAGTACTGTGGACGGGTATTATACAGTCAGAACGGTGGACAGGTATTATAGAGTCAGTACTGTGGACGGGTATTATACAGTCAGTACTGTGGACGGGTATTATACAGTCAGTACTGTGGACAGGTATTATACAGTCAGTACTGTGGACGGGTATTATAGAGTCAGTACTGTGGACGGGTATTATACAGTCAGTACTGTGGACAGGTATTATAGAGTCAGCACCGTGGACAGGTATTATAGAGTCAGTACTGTGGACGGGTATTATACAGTCAGTACTGTGGACGGGTATTATACAGTCAGTACTGTGGACGGGTATTATACAGTCAGCACCGTGGACAGGTATTATACAGTCAGAACGGTGGACAGGTATTATAGAGTCAGTACTGTGGACGGGTATTATAGAGTCAGCACCGTGGACGGGTATTATACAGTCAGCACCGTGGACAGGTATTATACAGTCAGAACGGTGGACAGGTATTATACAGTCAGCACTGTGGACAGGTATTATACAGTCAGTACTGTGGACGGGTATTATAGAGTCAGTACTGTGGACGGGTATTATACAGTCAGTACTGTGGACGGGTATTATACAGTCAGAACGGTGGACAGGTATTATACAGTCAGAACGGTGGACAGGTATTATAGAGTCAGCACGGTGGACAGGTATTATACAGTCAGAACGGTGGACAGGTATTATAGAGTCAGTACTGTGGACGGGTATTATAGAGTCAGCACCGTGGACAGGTATTATACAGTCAGAACGGTGGACAGGTATTATACAGTCAGAACGGTGGACAGGTATTATAGAGTCAGCACGGTGGACAGGTATTATACAGTCAGAACGGTGGACAGGTATTATAGAGTCAGTACTGTGGACGGGTATTATAGAGTCAGCACCGTGGACAGGTATTATACAGTCAGCACGGTGGACGGGTATTATACAGTCAGAACGGTGGACAGGTATTATACAGTCAGAACGGTGGACAGGTATTATAGAGTCAGTACTGTGGACGGGTATTATAGAGTCAGAACGGTGGACGGGTATTATAGAGTCAGAACGGTGGACAGGTATTATAGAGTCAGCACCGTGGACAGGTATTATACAGTCAGCACCGTGGACAGGTATTATACAGTCAGCACCGTGGACGGGTATTATAGAGTCAGCACCGTGGACAGGTATTATAGAGTCAGCACCATGGACAGGTATTATAGAGTCAGCACCGTGGATGGGTATTATAGAGTCAGCACCGTGGATGGGTATTATAGAGTCAGCACGGTGGACAGGTATTATAGAGTCAGCACCGTGGACAGGTATTATAGAGTCAGCACCGTGGACAGGTATTATAGAGTCAGCACCGTGGACAGGTATTATAGAGTCAGCACCGTGGACAGGTATTATAGAGTCAGCACCGTGGACAGGTATTATACAGTCAGCACCGTGGACAGGTATTATAGAGTCAGCACCGTGGACAGGTATTATACAGTCAGCACCGTGGACGGGTATTATAGAGTCAGCACGGTGGACAGGTATTATAGAGTCAGCACCGTGGACAGGTATTATAGAGTCGGCACCGTGGACAGGCATATAGTCAGCACCGTGGACAGGTATTATAGAGTCAGCACTGTGGACAGGTATAGAGTCAGCACCGTGGACAGGTATTATAGAGTCGGCACCGTGGACAGGTATATAGTCAGCACCGTGGACAGGTATTATAGAGTCAGCACTGTGGACAGGTATTATAGAGTCAGCACCGTGGACAGGTATTATAGAGTCAGCACCGTGGACAGGTATTATATAGTCAGCACCGTGGACAGGTATTATAGAGTCAGCACCGTGGACAGGTATTATACAGTCAGCACCGTGGACAGGTATTATAGAGTCAGCACCGTGGACAGGTATTATACAGTCAGCACCGTGGACAGGTATTATACAGTCAGCACCGTGGACAGGTATTATAGAGTCAGCACCGTGGACAGGTATAGAGTCAGCACCGTGGACAGGTATAATAGAGTCAGCACCGTGGACAGGTATTATAGAGTCAGCACCGTGGACAGGTATTATAGAGTCAGCACCGTGGACAGGTATTATAGAGTCAGCACCGTGGACAGGTATTATAGAGTCAGCACGGTGGACAGGTATTATAGAGTCAGCACCGTGGACAGGTATTATAGAGTCAGCACGTGGACAGGTATTATAGAGTCAGCACCGTGGACAGGTATTATAGAGTCAGCACCGTGGACAGGTATTATAGAGTCAGCACCGTGGACAGGTATTATAGAGTCAGCACCGTGGACAGGTATTATAGAGTCAGCACCGTGGACAGGTATTATAGAGTCAGCACCGTGGACAGGTATTATAGAGTCAGCACCGTGGACAGGTATTATACAGTCAGCACCGTGGACAGGTATTATAGAGTCAGCACCGTGGACAGGTATTATACAGTCAGCACCGTGGACAGGTATATAGTCAGCACCGTGGACAGGTATATAGTCAGCACCGTGGACAGGTATGGACAGTTATAATAGAGCCGCCATAGACCAGGTTCAAGTCTCCCAACAACTAACTCCAATCCCTGACCCGACCTCATCTCATATTCCCAGATAGCCCTGTGGGGGAAGCTGCTCAGACTGATTTACCTGTACCTGTTGTTAGCAGAAAAACTTTTTAGATAATGTAGATAAATTATTTGTAATATACATTGGTTAAAAAATGTCTATATTTTTGGGTGAAAAAATGCTGTCCCTGTAGCTATTGCCTGTGTGTCTGTGTACGGAGACCAAATACAGGAAGTGAGGGCGGGACAAGCAGGGCTCTGTGCAGGCTCCTGGCCTGTCAATCAGCCTGCTGTGTGAGCCGGGGGTATAATATGGTGTACAGGTATATAGTGTATAATGTGGTGTACAGGTATATAGTGTATAATGTGGTGTACAGGTATATAGTGTATAATGTGGTGTACAGGTATATAGTGTATAGTATAAAGTACAGGTATATAGTGTATAATGTGGTGTACAGGTATATAGTGTATAATGTGGTGTACAGGTATATAGTGTATAATGTGGTGTACAGGTATATAGTGTATAGTATAAAGTACAGGTATATAGTGTATAATGTGGTGTACAGGTATATAGTGTATAATGTGGTGTACAGGTATATAGTGTATAGTATAAAGTACAGGTATATAGTGTATAATGTGGTGTACAGGTATATAGTGTATAATGTGGTGTACAGGTATATAGTGTATAGTATAAAGTACAGGTATATAGTGTATAATGTGGTGTACAGGTATATAGTGTATAATGTGGTGTACAGGTATATAGTGTATAATGTCATGTACAGGTATATAGTGTATAATGTGGTGTACAGGTATATAGTGTATAATGTGGTGTACAGGTATATAGTGTATAATGTGGTGTACAGGTATATAGTGTATAATGTCGTGTACAGGTATATAGTGTATAATGTGGTGTACAGGTATATAGTGTATAATGTGGTGTACAGGTATATAGTGTATAATGTGGTGTACAGGTATATAGTGTATAATGTGGTGTACAGGTATATAGTGTATAATGTGGTGTACAGGTATATAGTGTATAATGTGGTGTACAGGTATATAGTGTATAATGTGGTGTACAGGTATATAGTGTATAATGTGGTGTACAGGTATATAGTGTATAATGTCATGTACAGGTATATAGTGTATAATGTCATGTACAGGTATATAGTGTATAATGTGGTGTACAGGTATATAGTGTATAATGTGGTGTACAGGTATATAGTGTATAGTATAAAGTACAGGTATATAGTGTATAATGTGGTGTACAGGTATATAGTGTATAATGTGGTGTACAGGTATATAGTGTATAGTATAAAGTACAGGTATATAGTGTATAATGTGGTGTACAGGTATATAGTGTATAATGTGGTGTACAGGTATATAGTGTATAATGTCATGTACAGGTATATAGTGTATAATGTGGTGTACAGGTATATAGTGTATAATGTGGTGTACAGGTATATAGTGTATAATGTGGTGTACAGGTATATAGTGTATAATGTCATGTACAGGTATATAGTGTATAATGTCATGTACAGGTATATAGTGTATAATGTGGTGTACAGGTATATAGTGTATAATGTGGTGTACAGGTATATAGTGTATAATGTGGTGTACAGGTATATAGTGTATAATGTGGTGTACAGGTATATAGTGTATAATGTGGTGTACAGGTATATAGTGTATAATGTGGTGTACAGGTATATAGTGTATAATGTGGTGTACAGGTATATAGTGTATAATGTGGTGTACAGGTATATAGTGTATAATGTGGTGTACAGGTATATAGTGTATAATGTGGTGTACAGGTATATAGTGTATAATGTGGTGTACAGGTATATAGTGTATAATGTGGTGTACAGGTATATAGTGTGTATAGTATAAAGTACAGGTATATAGTGTATAGTATAAAGTACAGGTATATAGTGTATAGTATAAAGTACAGGTATATAGTGTGTATAGTATAAAGTACAGGTATATAGTGTATAATGTGGTGTACAGGTATATAGTGTATAATGTGGTGTACAGGTATATAGTGTATAATGTGGTGTACAGGTATATAGTGTATAATATAGAGTACAGGTATATAGTGTATAATATAGAGTACAGGTATATAGTGTATAATATAGAGTACAGGTATATAGTGTATAATGTGGTGTACAGGTATATAGTGTATAATGTGGTGTACAGGTATATAGTGTATAATATAGAGTACAGGTATATAGTGTATAATATAGAGTACAGGTATATAGTGTATAATATAGAGTACAGGTATATAGTGTATAATATAGAGTACAGGTATATAGTGTATAATGTGGTGTACAGGTATATAGTGTATAATGTGGTGTACAGGTATATAGTGTATAATGTGGTGTACAGGTATATAGTGTATAATGTGGTGTACAGGTATATAGTGTATAATGTGGTGTACAGGTATATAGTGTATAATATCATGTACAGGTATATAGTGTGTATAGTATAAAGTACAGGTATATAGTGTATAATGTGGTGTACAGGTATATAGTGTATAATATCGTGTACAGGTGTATAGTATCGTGTGCAGGTATATAGTGTATAATATAGAGTACAGGTATATAGTGTATAATGTGGTGTACAGGTGTATAGTATAAAGTACAGGTATATAGTGTATAATGTGGTATATAGTGTATAATGTGGTGTACAGGTATATAGTGTATAATGTGGTGTACAGGTATATAGTGTATAATATCATGTACAGGTATATAGTGTATAATGTGGTGTACAGGTATATAGTGTATAATGTGGTGTACAGGTATATAGTGTATAATGTGGTGTACAGGTATATAGTGTATAATGTGGTGTACAGGTATATAGTGTATAATATCATGTACAGGTATATAGTGTATAATGTGGTGTACAGGTATATAGTGTATAATGTGGTGTACAGGTATATAGTGTATAATGTGGTGTACAGGTATATAGTGTATAATGTGGTGTACAGGTATATAGTGTATAATGTGGTGTACAGGTATATAGTGTATAATGTGGTGTACAGGTATATAGTGTATAATGTGGTGTACAGGTATATAGTGTATAATGTGGTGTACAGGTATATAGTGTGTATAGTATAAAGTACAGGTATATAGTGTATAGTATAAAGTACAGGTATATAGTGTGTATAGTATAATGTGGTGTACAGGTATATAGTGTATAGTATAAAGTACAGGTATATAGTGTATAGTATAAAGTACAGGTATATAGTGTATAGTATAAAGTACAGGTATATAGTGTATAGTATAAAGTACAGGTATATAGTGTGTATAGTATAAAGTACAGGTATATAGTGTGTATAGTATAAAGAACAGGTATATAGTGTATAGTATAAAGTACAGGTATATAGTGTATAGTATAAAGTACAGGTATATAGTGTATAGTATAAAGTACAGGTATATAGTGTATAGTATAAAGTACAGGTATATAGTGTGTATAGTATAAAGTACAGGTATATAGTGTATAATGTGGTGTACAGGTATATAGTGTATAGTATAAAGTACAGGTATATAGTGTATAGTATAAAGTACAGGTATATAGTGTATAGTATAAAGTACAGGTATATAGTGTATAGTATAAAGTACAGGTATATAGTGTATAGTATAAAGTACAGGTATATAGTGTGTATAGTATAAAGTACAGGTATATAGTGTATAATGTGGTGTACAGGTATATAGTGTATAGTATAAAGTACAGGTATATAGTGTGTATAGTATAAAGTACAGGTGTATAGTGTATAGTATAAAGTACAGGTATATAGTGTGTATAGTATAAAGTACAGGTATATAGTGTATAGTATAAAGTACAGGTATATAGTGTATAGTATAAAGTACAGGTATATAGTGTATAGTATAAAGTACAGGTATATAGTGTGTATAGTATAAAGTACAGGTATATAGTGTGTATAGCATAAAGTACAGGTATATAGTGTATAGTATAAAGTACAGGTATATAGTGTATAGTATAAAGTACAGGTATATAGTGTGTATAGTATAAAGTACAGGTATATAGTGTATAGTATAAAGTACAGGTATATAGTGTATAGTATAAAGTACAGGTATATAGTGTGTATAGTATAAAGTACAGGTATATAGTGTATAATGTGGTGTACAGGTATATAGTGTATAGTATAAAGTACAGGTATATAGTGTGTATAGTATAAAGTACAGGTGTATAGTGTATAGTATAAAGTACAGGTATATAGTGTGTATAGTATAAAGTACAGGTATATAGTGTGTATAGTATAAAGTACAGGTATATAGTGTATAGTATAAAGTACAGGTATATAGTGTATAGTATAAAGTACAGGTATATAGTGTATAGTATAAAGTACAGGTATATAGTGTGTATAGTATAAAGTACAGGTATATAGTGTATAGTATAAAGTACAGGTATATAGTGTATAGTATAAAGTACAGGTATATAGTGTATAGTATAAAGTACAGGTATATAGTGTATAGTATAAAGTACAGGTATATAGTGTGTATAGTATAAAGTACAGGTATATAGTGTGTATAGTATAAAGTACAGGTATATAGTGTATAGTATAAAGTACAGGTATATAGTGTGTATAGTATAAAGTACAGGTATATAGTGTATAGTATAAAGTACAGGTATATAGTGTATAGTATAAAGTACAGGTATATAGTGTATATAGTATAAAGTACAGGTATATAGTGTGTATAGTATAAAGTACAGGTATATAGTGTGTATAGTATAAAGTACAGGTATATAGTGTATAGTATAAAGTACAGGTATATAGTGTATAGTATAAAGTACAGGTATATAGTGTATAGTATAAAGTACAGGTATATAGTGTATAGTATAAAGTACAGGTATATAGTGTATAGTATAAAGTACAGGTATATAGTGTATAGTATAAAGTACAGGTATATAGTGTATAGTATAAAGTACAGGTATATAGTGTGTATAGTATAAAGTACAGGTATATAGTGTATAATGTGGTGTACAGGTATATAGTGTGTATAGTATAATGTGGTGTACAGGTATATAGTGTATAGTATAAAGTACAGGTATATAGTGTATAGTATAAAGTACAGGTATATAGTGTATAGTATAAAGTACAGGTATATAGTGTGTATAGTATAAAGTACAGGTATATAGTGTGTATAGTATAAAGTACAGGTATATAGTGTATAGTATAAAGTACAGGTATATAGTGTATAGTATAAAGTACAGGTATATAGTGTGTATAGTATAAAGTACAGGTATATAGTGTATAATGTGGTGTACAGGTATATAGTGTGTATAGTATAATGTGGTGTACAGGTATATAGTGTATAGTATAAAGTACAGGTATATAGTGTATAGTATAAAGTACAGGTATATAGTGTATAGTATAAAGTACAGGTATATAGTGTATAGTATAAAGTACAGGTATATAGTGTATAGTATAAAGTACAGGTATATAGTGTATAGTATAAAGTACAGGTATATAGTGTATAGTATAAAGTACAGGTATATAGTGTATAATGTGGTGTACAGGTATATAGTGTATAGTATAAAGTACAGGTATATAGTGTATAGTATAAAGTACAGGTATATAGTGTGTATAGTATAAAGTACAGGTATATAGTGTATAATGTCATGTACATGTATATAGTGTATAATGTGGTGTACAGGTATATAGTGTGTATAGTATAATGTGGTGTACAGGTATATAGTGTGTATAGTATAAAGTACAGGTATATAGTGTATAGTATAAAGTACAGGTATATAGTGTGTATAGTATAAAGTACAGGTATATAGTGTATAGTATAAAGTACAGGTATATAGTGTATAGTATAAAGTACAGGTATATAGTGTATAGTATAAAGTACAGGTATATAGTGTATAGTATAAAGTACAGGTATATAGTGTGTATAGTATAAAGTACAGGTATATAGTGTGTATAGTATAAAGTACAGGTATATAGTGTATAGTATAAAGTACAGGTATATAGTGTATAGTATAAAGTACAGGTATATAGTGTATAGTATCAGGTATATCATGTACAGTATCATCCTCCCATAGACACCACACGGGCAGGACCACCTCGCTGCTGCACACAACACCGCCTGATATTAACCCCTTCCTGCACACAAGGGCCTCCCCCCAGGTCCCAGACCTGAATACAGACAAGGATTACACCCACCGTAGGGAATGGATAGAGAGTAGGACCACTCACCCCGCTTCTCTGACACCTGTGGGGTCTCTACGAGGAGCTGTCAGACCTGACGAAACGCAGGGGAAACCAAGTGCCGAGACAACGTCTTGTTTTCTTCTGAGGAGACGAGGTGGACCTTCTGAGATGGGGGGGGGACCTTCTGAGATGGGGGGGGGACCTTCTGAGATGGGGGGGGGACCTTCTGAGATGGGGGGGGGACCTTCTGAGATGGGGGGGGGGAATGGACCTTCTGAGATGGGAGGGGGGGACCTTCTGAGATGGGAGGGGGGGACCTTCTGAGATGGGGGGGACCTTCTGAGATGGGGGGGACCTTCTGAGATGGGAGGAGGGGACCTTCTGAGATGGGAGGGGGGGGACCTTCTGAGATGGGGGGGACCTTCTGAGATGGGGGGGGGACCTTCTGAGATGGGAGGGGGGGACCTTCTGAGATGGGGGGACCTCAGGGTTCAGGATGCAGACGGGGCTGTTCACCTATTTCGGAGTCAGTACCCCGCGCTCCCAGTCGCTCCAGTCTCTTTGGGTTGTAGGATCCTCCGGATCAGGCGTCTGCTGTTGAAGTCTTCAAGTGTTTGCAAAGATGCATCAGATGCAACATGTGTCTGGGGGGAGAGAAGAAGAAGACAGGGAGAGGTGAAGCCGCTGATCTCCGGGGGGCTGTGGTCTGCACTATGCTGGGAGCCCACTGATTCCTGCACTCAATCTCAGGCTGGGTGACCATCATTATACACAGACACATAGGTAACCATAGAAACTCCTAGTACACAGACGACTCCTCCAGCGCCCCCTCCCGTATACCCCACCCCCCCCCCCCCCCCCACTATGGAGAAAGGCAATTATACACCCTGTGACATCTGACAGTCAGCAGTAAGTCATAACAAATAATTAAGTTACACGCAACGGGAGACAGTCAGCAACGGGATTAACTCCGCACATCAGGGACACAATGAATCGGAACATTCCCCCAGTATTTCATCTGCGCTGACACCGACTGGGGGGGGGGGAGGGAGATACAATGTCTCACACACAGACAATAGAGGGGGTAGCAGGCATGTCCCTGCAATATATCCCACTGCCCCCAGCCAATGAGCGGAGCGGAGAGAGATATATGCATCCTGCCCAGAGACAGGGGGAGGCTGAGGTGTGTGCACAGGTAATGGGAGTCTCTTATTGCAAAACTACAACTCCCAGTATGCCCAGACAGCCAATATAAGACAGTGTTTCCCAACCAGGGTGGCTCCAGCTGTTGCAAAACCACAACTCCCAGCATGCCCGGACAGCCAAAGGCTTTCCGGGCATGCTGGGAGTTATAGTTTTGCAACAGTGGGACAGCTGTGGATTGAAACTGAATGATCCACAGCAGTGCTTACCTATCAGGGTTCCGCCAGCTGTTGCAAAACTGTACCTTTTCAACAGGTGGACATTCTGCTTGGGAAACTGTCTTAAAACGTCTGTCCGGGCATGCTGGGAGTTGTTGTTTTGCAACAGCTGGAGGCGTCCTGGTTGGGAAACACTGTCTTATAGCATTGCTTGCAGTAAGTAATATAAATACAGGCCAACCTCTTTAAGAAGACCACCCAGAACTGGGGAGAACGGAATGTTGGCGTAGCTTTAGGTTTCTGTATCCCGATCTATGTCAGATGATTCTCTTCCCCCAATGTTCCTCCGTTGGGAAAAACGCTTTTGCGCTGCACGTAAACTACAACAATAGAGACAGAATTAAAAGTCAGAGATGAGATAACATTACAAGGGCTGCTGCTTCTTTCATTTCCGATATTGACTGGGACAGCGAGGTCTCCGCGTCCTGACCCCACACACAGCCGCCGGCGCCTCAGTCTCCTCATCACTGAATTAAATGAGAAGTCAGAATCAGAAGCCTCAACATCCGACAGGGAAATGTGACACCAGGACTGAGAAACCGGCAATAATTACTGTCCCCTGAGAAAGGGCCCCTAGGTGCAACCCGAGGGCCAAAGTATAGTGTGCTGCAATCTATCACTTAGGGTCTAGGATGATACATACATTACTGATCCCGAGTTATATCCTGTATTATACCCCAGAGCTGTACTCACTATTCTGCTGGTGAGGTCACTGTGTACATACATTACATTACTGATCCTGTACTGATCCTGAGTTATATCTTGTATTATACTCCAGAGCTGTACTCACTATTCTGCTGGTGAGGTCACTGTGTACATACATTACTTATCCTGTACTGATCCTGAGTTATATCCTGTATTATACTCCAGAGCTGTACTCACTATTCTGCTGGTGAGATCACTGTGTACATACATTACATTACTTATCCTGTACTGATCCTGAGTTATATCCTGTATTATACCCCAGAGCTGTACTCACTATTCTGCTGGTGAGGTCACTGTGTACATACATTACATTACTGATCCTGTACTGATCCTGAGTTATATCCTGTATTATACTCCAGAGCTGTACTCACCATTCTGCTGGTGAGGTCACTGTGTACATACATTACTGATCCTGTACTGATCCTGAGTTATATCCTGTATTATACTCCAGAGCTGTACTCACTATTCTGCTGGTGAGATCACTGTGTACATACATTACATTACTTATCCTGTACTGATCCTGAGTTATATCCTGTATTATACTCCAGAGCTGTACTCACTATTCTGCTGGTGAGGTCACTGTGTACAGACATTACATTACTTATCCTGTACTGATCCTGAGTTATATCCTGTATTATACCCCAGAGCTGCACTCACTATTCTGCTGGTGAGATCACTGTGTACATACATTACATTACTTATCCTGTACTGATCCTGAGTTATATCCTGTATTATACTCCAGAGCTGTACTCACTATTCTGCTGGTGAGGTCACTGTGTACATTACATTACATTACTTATCCTGTACTGATCCTGAGTTATATCCTGTATTATACTCCAGAGCTGTACTCACTATTCTGCTGGTGAGGTCACTGTGTACATACATTACATTACTTATCCTGTACTGATCCTGAGTTATATACTGTATTATACCCCAGAGCTGTACTCACTATTCTGCTGGTGAGATCACTGTGTACAGACATTACATTACTTATCCTGTACTGATCCTGAGTTATATCCTGTATTATACTCCAGAGCTGTACTCACTATTCTGCTGGTGAGGTCACTGTGTACATATATTACATTACTTATCCTGTACTGATCCTGAGTTATATCCTGTATTATACTCCAGAGCTGTACTCACTATTCTGCTGGTGAGGTCACTGTGTACATACATTACATTACTTATCCTGTACTGATCCTGAGTTATATCCTGTATTATACCCCAGAGCCGTACTCACTATTCTGCTGGTGAGATCACTGTGTACATACATTACATTACTTATCCTGTACTGATCCTGAGTTATACCCTGTATTATACTCCAGAGCTGTACTCACTATTCTGCTGGTGAGGTCACTGTGTACATACATTACATTACTTATCCTGTACTGATCCTGAGTTATATCCTGTATTATACCCCAGAGCCGTACTCACTATTCTGCTGGTGAGGTCACTGTGTACATACATTACATTACTTATCCTGTACTGATCCTGAGTTATATCCTGTATTATACTCCAGAGCTGTACTCACTATTCTGCTGGTGAGGTCACTGTGTACATATATTACATTACTTATCCTGTACTGATCCTGAGTTATATCCTGTATTATACCCCAGAGCTGTACTCACTATTCTGCTGGTGAGGTCACTGTGTACATACATTACATTACTTATCCTGTACTGATCCTGAGTTATATCCTGTATTATACTCCAGAGCTGTACTCACTATTCTGCTGGTGAGGTCACTGTGTACATACATTACTTATCCTGTACTGATCCTGAGTTATATCCTGTATTATACCCCAGAGCTGTACTCACTATTCTGCTGGTGAGGTCACTGTGTACATACATTACATACGTCCTGGCAGGGGAGGGGTTAATACATAATCGGGTGTTAATCACATGCGTTGCGGTCGCTGACATCAGGTTCAGTCTTTTATGAATAATTTATAACTTGGAATAAAGGGAAATATTTCGTGATCTTCAGATTTTCTATGAATTATAATGAGTTTCAGTTAAACAGAACAGAAGCTTTGATGATGGAGAACATCTCATTGGCCGGAGGCTTCGTGTATCCAACCAATCACAGCAGAGAAAGATCATCTCTCAGGGATCCTCCCAGGATCTCAGCCAAAATACAGCCCAGACAATAAGGGGTTAATACTAAATAATGATACAAACACCAGATAATACAATGTACCAATCACTGATTTCCTTCATGGAAACACATTTTACCGCTCAGCTCTCTGAGAATTTATTAACACAGGGTTTCACTTACTTTTCCCCTGCACTGTGGATGTTTACTCAATAAAAGAAATGAATGATACATTGTTGTGTTGTTAGCTTTGTTACATTGCTGTATAATTGTGACACTGTCTGCTGATCTGCTGTACTGTATCTGATTCTATCACATGTGATACTGTCTGCTATATCTAATCCTATCATGTGTGATATTGTCTTGTCTGCAGGTGTATCTAAGCCTAACATCTGTGATACTGTCTTCCTATATCTAATCCTATCATGTGTGATACTGTCGGCTGAGCTGCTGTATCTAATCCTATCATCTATGATACTGTCTGCTGAGCTGCTGTATCTAATCCTATCATGTGTGATACTGTCTGCTGAGATGCTGTATCTAATCCTATCTTGTGTGATACTGTCTGCTGAGATGATGTATCTAATCCTATCTTGTGTGATACTGTCGGCTGAGCTGCTGTATCTAATCCTATCATGTGTGATACTGTTTGTTGAGAGTCTGTATGTAATCCTATCATGAGTGATACTTTCTGCTGAGCTGGTGTATCTAATCCTATCATGTGTGTATCACAAACTGTTTGTTGAGTTGCTATATCTCAGCCTTTTGCGCCATGAGTATCTAGTAGAGTAGATGTGTGATAGGAGCTCTAGGAAGGGCCTGCCCGCTCTCTTAATGTTCTCTAGGAAGGGCCTGCCCGCTCTCTTAATGTTCTCTAGGAAGGGCCTGCTCGCTCTCTTAATGTTCTCTAGGAAGGGCCTGCCCGCTCTCTTAATGTTCTCTAGGAAGGGCCTGCTCGCTCTCTTAATGTTCTCTAGGAAGGGCCTGCCCGCTCTCTTAATGTTCTCTAGGAAGGGCCTGCTCTCTCTCTTAATGTTCTCTAGGAAGGGCCTGCTCGCTCTCTTAATGTTCTCTAGGAAGGGCCTGCTCGCTCTCTTAATGTTCTCCAGGAAGGGCCTGCTCGCTCTCTTAATGTTCTCCAGGAAGGGCCTGCCCGCTCTCTTAATATTCTCTAGGAAGGGCCTGCCCGCTCTCTTAATATTCTCTAGGAAGGGCCTGCCCGCTCTCTTAATGTTCTCCAGGAATGGCCTGCTCGCTCTCTTAATGTTCTCCAGGAAGGGCCTGCCCGCTCTCTTAATGTTCTCTAGGGCCTGCCCGCTCTCTTAATGTTCTCCAGGAAGGGCCTGCTCGCTCTCTTAATATTCTCTAGGAAGGGCCTGCTCGCTCTCTTAATGTTCTCCAGGAAGGGCCTGCTCGCTCTCTTAATGTTCTCCAGGAAGGGCCTGCTCGCTCTCTTAATATTCTCTAGGAAGGGCCTGCTCGCTCTCTTAATGTTCTCTAAGGCCTGCTCGCTCTCTTAATGTTCTCTAGGAAGGGCCTGCCCGCTCTCTTAATATTCTCTAGGAAGGGCCTGCCCGCTCTCTTAATATTCTCTAGGAAGGGCCTGCCCGCTCTCTTAATGTTCTCCAGGAATGGCCTGCTCGCTCTCTTAATGTTCTCCAGGAAGGGCCTGCCCGCTCTCTTAATGTTCTCTAGGGCCTGCCCGCTCTCTTAATGTTCTCCAGGAAGGGCCTGCTCGCTCTCTTAATATTCTCTAGGAAGGGCCTGCTCGCTCTCTTAATGTTCTCCAGGAAGGGCCTGCTCGCTCTCTTAATGTTCTCCAGGAAGGGCCTGCTCGCTCTCTTAATATTCTCCAGGAAGGGCCTGCTCGCTCTCTTAATATTCTCTAGGAAGGGCCTGCTCGCTCTCTTAATGTTCTCTAAGGCCTGCTCGCTCTCTTAATGTTCTCTAGGAAGGGCCTGCTCGCTCTCTTAATGTTCTCTAGGAAGGGCCTGCCCGCTCTCTTAATGTTCTCCAGGAAGGGCCTGCTCGCTCTCTTAATGTTCTCTAGGAAGGGCCTGCTCGCTCTCTTAATGTTCTCCAGGAAGGGCCTGCTCGCTCTCTTAATGTTCTCTAGGAAGGGCCTGCCCGCTCTCTTAATGTTCTCCAGGAAGGGCCTGCCCGCTCTCTTAATATTCTCCAGGAAGGGCCTGCCCGCTCTCTTAATATTCTCTAGGAAGGGCCTGCCCGCTCTCTTAATATTCTCTAGGAAGGGCCTGCCCGCTCTCTTAATATTCTCCAGGAAGGGCCTGCCCGCTCTCTTAAATGTTCTCTAGGAAGGGCCTGCCCGCTCTCTTAATGTTCTCTAGGAAGGGCCTGCTCGCTCTCTTAATATTCTCTAGGAAGGGCCTGCTCGCTCTCTTAATGTTCTCTAGGAAGGGCCTGCTCGCTCTCTTAATGTTCTCCAGGAAGGGCCTGCCCGCTCTCTTAATGTTCTCCAGGAAGGGCCTGCTCGCTCTCTTAATGTTCTCCAGGAAGGGCCTGCCCGCTCTCTTAATGTTCTCTAGGAAGGGCCTGCTCGCTCTCTTAATGTTCTCCAGGAAGGGCCTGCCCGCTCTCTTAATGTTCTCTAGGAAGGGCCTGCTCGCTCTCTTAATGTTCGCCAGGAAGGGCCTGCTCGCTCTCTTAATGTTCTTTAGATACACCATTTTAGCAGACAGTATCACAGATGATAAGATTAGCTACAGCAGCTCAGCAGACAGTATCACACGTCATAATATTAGATACAGCTTCTCTGCAGACAGTATCACAGATGATAGGATTAGATACAGCAGCTCAGCAGAAAGTATCACACAAGATAGGATTAGATACAGTTGCTCAGCAGACATTATCAAACATAGGATTAGATACACAGCTCAGCAGACAGTATTGCACACGTTATGATTAGATACAGCAGTTCAGCAGACAGTATCACACACATTATGATTAGATACATCAGCTCAGCAGACAGTATCACACATGATAGGATTAGAGACATCAGCTCAGCAGGCAGTATCACACATGACATGATTAGATACATCAGCTCAGCAGACAGTATCACACATGATATGATTAGATACATCAGCTCAGCAGACTGTATCACACACGTTATGATTAGATACAGCAGTGTATGTGAATGATTTATCGCTGTGAGGATTCGGCTTTGTCTCCATTGATAAGATCATATTGGAATCCATTGCGTTTCTTTTCCGGTGGGGACCTTGAGTGGCGGCGGTGAATGGCGCCGGGGCCAGGTGCGCAGTTTTTTACACAATAAGCACAATGTGCGACAGCTGATTCACTGAGCGCATCACAGAAAACCTTTCAGTATCACATGAATGCAGGTTATGAGACGCGAAGACGCCGCTTATTATCCGCCGCCGTCTGTTTACACAACGCGCTCGCTGGAAACTGAGCAGCGGCGGATGATAGCAGACGTGACATCACGGCGTATGAGTACGGCTCCTGAGGCCACATCTGATGATCACAGGATTCTCTGTATCCTCTGCATTAGGCACAGAGTAACTATATAACAATATGTGCCGTGCAGGGCCTGTGGAAAGCTGGGTTATGGCCGTGGGTGGTGGTCACTATACTTGGGTCCCTTTGATGTCAGAGACCAGTGTTTTCCCAACCAGAATGCCTCCAGCTGTTTCAAAAGTACAACTTCCAGCATTTCTGGACAGCCGTTGCATCAATTCAGTTTGTTGCTGTAACTAGGTCATGTGATCAAAAGTCTGACCCACAAAAAAATGATAGCGCTTAATGCAGTGTTTTTCAACCAGGGTGACTCCAGCTGTTGCAAAACTACAACTTCCAGCTAGCTCCCAGCTGGGAATTGTAGTTTTGCAACAGCTGGAGGCACCCTGGTTGGGAAACACAGTCTTGTCGTTGATTGGTCGTCTTAGAAGACGTTTCGCGGACCGGCATCATCTGGGAATTGTTGCTTTTTTCCCCCTCTTATTTCTGTGATAATTATAATTTCAAATGTCCCATTCTGAAGCAGACGTGGAGTCCGCGCGGCAATTACAGCGAGATCAGAGGCGACCGCCATCATGTCCTTATTTACACCTCAAGGAGCGAAAACTTCTTCATATCTCTGTGTGAGCAGGTTAAAGGAGAACTCCGGAATATAAAAATTGTCCCACATACTGCCGGCAGTAAAAAAAAATAAAGAGGTACATACCTTCCTCCACTCCCCCGGGGCCGCCGGTAACCCGCTGCGGTCTCCACCGCGATCCTCTTCCTGGTTGCCGGTTGCCAGCGAGTCATACTGCAGCCAATCACCGGCCGCAGTGAAGTCCCGGTTCGAACGGTGATAGGCTGAGCGGCAGTGTGATGTTTTCGGGCCGGCAGCAGGTGCCGGTGCAGTGAAGAATTTTGTGTCTTGAAGCGTTCTCACACTGCTGCTCAGCCTATCGCCGGCCGAGCCGGGACTTCACTGTGACCGGTGATTGGCTGAGCGCAGTATGACTCACCGACCAACGGCAACCAGGAAGAGGATCGCGGCGGAGACCGGAGCGGGTTATCGGAGGCCCCGGGGGAGGCCGGCAGTATGGGGGACAATTTTTATATTCTGGAGTTCTCCTTTAACTTTTTCTATCCCAATGGTAGTATAATTACATGTGATCACAGCCCTGCCCCCTATATGACATCACTGATAATATAATGACATGTGATCACAGCCCCGCCCCCTGTATGACATCACTGATAATATAATGACATGTGATCACAGCCCCGCCCCCTGTATGACATCACTGATAATATAATGACATGTGATCACAGCCCCGCCCCCTGTATGACATCACTGATAATATAATGACATGTGATCACAGCCCCGCCCCCTATATGACATCACTGATAATATAATGACATGTGTTCACAGCCCCGCCCCCTGTATGACATCACTGATATAATATAATAGTGATATAATGACATGTGATCACAGCCCCGCCCCCTGTATGACATCACTGATATAATATAATAGTAATATAATGACATGTGATCACAGCCCCGCCTCCTGTATGACATCACTGATATAATATAATAGTAATATAATGACATGTGATCACAGCCCCGCCCCCTGTATGACATCACTGATATAATATAATAGTAATATAATGACATGTGATCACAGCCCCACCTCCTGTATGACCTCACTGATATAATATAATAGTAATATAATGACATGTGATCACAGCCCCACCTCCTGTATGACCTCACTGATATAATATAATAGTAATATAATGACATGTGATCACAGCCCCGCCTCCTGTATGACATGACTGATATAATAGTAATATAATGACATGTGATCACAGCCCCGCCCCCTGTATGACATCACTGATATAATATAATAGTAATATAATGACATGTGATCACAGCCCCGCCCCCTGTATGACATCACTGATATAATATAATAGTAATATAATGACATGTGATCACAGCCCCGCCTCCTGTATGACATCACTGATATAATATAATAGTGATATAATGACATGTGATCACAGCCCCGCCCCCTGTATGACATCACTGATATAATATAATAGTAATATAATGACATGTGATCACAGCCCCGCCCCCTGTATGACATCACTGATATAATAGTAATATGATATGTGATCACAGCTGTATCTAATCTTATCATGTGTGATACTGTCTGCATAACCATGTAAGGCCTTTTTCACACTACCATAGTGACCCTGTAGTGTGATGACTGTTGTGACCCTGTAGTGTGATGACTGTTGTGACCCTGTAGTGTGATGACCGTTGTGATCCTGTAGTGTGATGACCGTTGTGACCCTGTAGTGTGATGATTGTTGTGACCCTGTAGTGTGATGACCGTTGTGACCCTGTAGTGTGATGATTGTTGTGACCCTGTAGTGTGATGATTGTTGTGACCCTGTAGTGTGATGACTGTTGTGACCCTGTAGTGTGATGACTGTTGTGACCCTGTAGTGTGATGACTGTTGTGACCCTGTAGTGTGATGACTGTTGTGACCCTGTAGTGTGATGACTGTTGTGATCCTGTAGTGTGATGATTGTTGTGACCCTGTAGTGTGATGACTGTTGTGATCCTGTAGTGTGATGATTGTTGTGACCCTGTAGTGTGATGACAGTTGTGACCCTGTAGTGTGATGACTGTTGTGATCCTGTAGTGTGATGACCGTTGTGACCCTGTAGTATGATGACTGTTGTGACCCTGTAGTGTGATGACTGTTGTGACCCTGTAGTGTGATGACCGTTGTGACCCTGTAGTGTGATGACCGTTGTGACCCTGTAGTGTGATGACCGTTGTGACCCTGTAGTGTGATGATTGTTGTGACCCTGTAGTGTGATGATTGTTGTGACCCTGTAGTGTGGTGATTGTTGTGACCCTGTAGTGTGATGACTGTTGTGACCCTGTAGTGTGAGGATTGTTGTGACCCTGTAGTGTGATGATTGTTGTGACCCTGTAGTGTGATGATTGTTGTGACCCTGTAGTGTGGTGACAGTTGTGACCCTGTAGTGTGATGACCGTTGTGACCCTGTAGTGTGATGATTGTTGTGACCCTGTAGTGTGATGATTGTTGTGACCCTGTAGTGTGATGATTGTTGTGATCCTGTAGTGTGATGATTGTTGTGACCCTGTAGTGTGATGATTGTTGTGACCCTGTAGTGTGATGATTGTTGTGACCCTGTAGTGTGGTGACCGTTGTGACCCTGTAGTGTGATGACCGTTGTGACCCTGTAGTGTGATGACCGTTGTGACCCTGTAGTGTGATGATTGTTGTGACCCTGTAGTGTGATGATTGTTGTGACCCTGTAGTGTGGTGATTGTTGTGACCCTGTAGTGTGATGACTGTTGTGACCCTGTAGTGTGATGACTGTTGTGACCCTGTAGTGTGAGGATTGTTGTGACCCTGTAGTGTGATGATTGTTGTGACCCTGTAGTGTGATGATTGTTGTGACCCTGTAGTGTGGTGACAGTTGTGACCCTGTAGTGTGATGACCGTTGTGACCCTGTAGTGTGATGATTGTTGTGACCCTGTAGTGTGATGATTGTTGTGACCCTGTAGTGTGATGATTGTTGTGACCCTGTAGTGTGATGATTGTTGTGACCCTGTAGTGTGATGATTGTTGTGACCCTGTAGTGTGATGATTGTTGTGACCCTGTAGTGTGATGATTGTTGTGACCCTGTAGTGTGGTGACCGTTGTGACCCTGTAGTGTGATGACCGTTGTGACCCTGTAGTGTGATGACCGTTGTGACCCTGTAGTGTGATGATTGTTGTGACCCTGTAGTGTGATGATTGTTGTGACCCTGTAGTGTGGTGATTGTTGTGACCCTGTAGTGTGATGACTGTTGTGACCCTGTAGTGTGAGGATTGTTGTGACCCTGTAGTGTGATGATTGTTGTGACCCTGTAGTGTGATGATTGTTGTGACCCTGTAGTGTGGTGATTGTTGTGACCCTGTAGTGTGATGACTGTTGTGACCCTGTAGTGTGAGGATTGTTGTGACCCTGTAGTGTGATGATTGTTGTGACCCTGTAGTGTGATGATTGTTGTGACCCTGTAGTGTGATGACCGTTGTGACCCTGTAGTGTGATGACCGTTGTGACCCTGTAGTGTGATGACAGTTGTGACCCTGTAGTGTGATGACAGTTGTGACCCTGTAGTGTGATGACCGTTGTGACCCTGTAGTGTGATGACCGTTGTGACCCTGTAGTGTGATGACTGTTGTGACCCTGTAGTGTGATGATTGTTGTGACCCTGTAGTGTGATGATTGTTGTGACCCTGTAGTGTGATGACCGTTGTGACCCTGTAGTGTGATGATTGTTGTGACCCTGTAGTGTGATGATTGTTGTGACCCTGTAGTGTGATGATTGTTGTGACCCTGTAGTGTGGTGATTGTTGTGACCCTGTAGTGTGATGACTGTTGTGACCCTGTAGTGTGAGGATTGTTGTGACCCTGTAGTGTGATGATTGTTGTGACCCTGTAGTGTGATGATTGTTGTGACCCTGTAGTGTGATGACCGTTGTGACCCTGTAGTGTGATGACCGTTGTGACCCTGTAGTGTGATGACAGTTGTGACCCTGTAGTGTGATGACAGTTGTGACCCTGTAGTGTGATGACCGTTGTGACCCTGTAGTGTGATGACCGTTGTGACCCTGTAGTGTGATGATTGTTGTGACCCTGTAGTGTGATGACCGCGTTGACCCTGTAGTGTGGTGACCGTTGTGACCCTGTAGTGTGATGATTGTTGTGACCCTGTAGTGTGATGATTGTTGTGACCCTGTAGTGTGATGATTGTTGTGACCCTGTAGTGTGATGACCGTTGTGACCCTGTAGTGTGATGACCGTTGTGACCCTGTAGTGTGATGACAGTTGTGACCCTGTAGTGTGATGACAGTTGTGACCCTGTAGTGTGATGACCGTTGTGACCCTGTAGTGTGATGACCGTTGTGACCCTGTAGTGTGATGACTGTTGTGACCCTGTAGTGTGATGACCGTTGTGATCCTGTAGTGTGATGACCGTTGTGATCCTGTAGTGTGATGACCGTTGTGACCCTGTAGTGTGATGATTGTTGTGACCCTGTAGTGTGATGATTGTTGTGACCCTGTAGTGTGATGATTGTTGTGACCCTGTAGTGTGATGATTGTTGTGACCCTGTAGTGTGATGATTGTTGTGACCCTGTAGTGTGATGATTGTTGTGACCCTGTAGTGTGATGATTGTTGTGACCCTGTAGTGTGGTGACCGTTGTGACCCTGTAGTGTGATGATTGTTGTGACCCTGTAGTGTGATGATTGTTGTGACCCTGTAGTGTGGTGACCGTTGTGACCCTGTAGTGTGATGACCGTTGTGACCCTGTAGTGTGATGACCGTTGTGACCCTGTAGTGTGATGATTGTTGTGACCCTGTAGTGTGATGATTGTTGTGACCCTGTAGTGTGGTGATTGTTGTGACCCTGTAGTGTGATGACTGTTGTGACCCTGTAGTGTGAGGATTGTTGTGACCCTGTAGTGTGATGATTGTTGTGACCCTGTAGTGTGATGATTGTTGTGACCCTGTAGTGTGGTGATTGTTGTGACCCTGTAGTGTGATGACTGTTGTGACCCTGTAGTGTGAGGATTGTTGTGACCCTGTAGTGTGATGATTGTTGTGACCCTGTAGTGTGATGATTGTTGTGACCCTGTAGTGTGATGACCGTTGTGACCCTGTAGTGTGATGACCGTTGTGACCCTGTAGTGTGATGACAGTTGTGACCCTGTAGTGTGATGACAGTTGTGACCCTGTAGTGTGATGACCGTTGTGACCCTGTAGTGTGATGACCGTTGTGACCCTGTAGTGTGATGACCGTTGTGACCCTGTAGTGTGATGATTGTTGTGACCCTGTAGTGTGATGATTGTTGTGACCCTGTAGTGTGATGATTGTTGTGACCCTGTAGTGTGAGGATTGTTGTGACCCTGTAGTGTGATGATTGTTGTGACCCTGTAGTGTGATGATTGTTGTGACCCTGTAGTGTGATGATTGTTGTGACCCTGTAGTGTGATGATTGTTGTGACCCTGTAGTGTGATGATTGTTGTGACCCTGTAGTGTGATGATTGTTGTGACCCTGTAGTGTGATGACCGTTGTGACCCTGTAGTGTGATGATTGTTGTGACCCTGTAGTGTGATGATTGTTGTGACCCTGTAGTGTGATGATTGTTGTGACCCTGTAGTGTGATGACTATTGTGACCCTGTAGTGTGGTGACCGTTGTGACCCTGTAGTGTGATGATTGTTGTGACCCTGTAGTGTGATGATTGTTGTGACCCTGTAGTGTGATGATTGTTGTGACCCTGTAGTGTGATGACCGCGTTGACCCTGTAGTGTGATGACCGCTGTGACCCTGTAGTGTGGTGACCGTTGTGACCCTGTAGTGTGATGACCGTTGTGACCCTGTAGTGTGATGATTGTTGTGACCCTGTAGTGTGATGATTGTTGTGACCCTGTAGTGTGATGATTGTTGTGACCCTGTAGTGTGATGATTGTTGTGACCCTGTAGTGTGATGATTGTTGTGACCCTGTAGTGTGATGATTGTTGTGACCCTGTAGTGTGATGATTGTTGTGACCCTGTAGTGTGATGATTGTTGTGACCCTGTAGTGTGATGACTATTGTGACCCTGTAGTGTGATGACCGCGTTGACCCTGTAGTGTGGTGACCGTTGTGACCCTGTAGTGTGATGATTGTTGTGACCCTGTAGTGTGATGATTGTTGTGACCCTGTAGTGTGATGATTGTTGTGACCCTGTAGTGTGATGACCGTCGGTGAAAATAGCAGGAGAAAATGTATAGCTTGTGCCGTCTTTTTCTCTCGCTATTCCTTCTGATAAACAGCGGCGCCCAGCAGACCCCATTGACTAGAATAGGGACCCGCTGTTGCACCCGTCAAACTTGGGGGGAAAAAGAAAAAAAAAAGAGTTTGACGGACGTTCTTGAGAGGGAGTGAGAGAACCTAAGGATCACATTTGGTCCCGTCATGTGAGATTCTGTCTGATGAGCTGGTGTATCTAAGCCTATGATGTGATACTGTCTGCTGAGCTGAGTATCTAATCTTATGTGTAAATCTGTTGAATGAGCTGGTGTATCTAAGCCTATGGTGTGTGATACTGTTCGCTGAGCCATGTATTTGGGTCCTGTCAGGTGTGGTCAGTGTTTGTGAAGCTGTGTATCTAAGCCTATGATGTGTGATACTGTCCACTGAGCCATGTATTTGGGTCCTGTCATGTGTGGACAGTGTTTGTGAAGCTGTTTATCTAATCTTATGTGTAAATTTGTCTAATGAGCTGGTGTATCTAAGCCTATGATGTGTGATACTGTCTGCTGAGCTGAGTATCTAGTCTTATATGTAAGTCTGTCTAATGAGCTGGTGTATCTAAGCCTACGATGTGTGATACTGTCGGCTGAGCTGAGTATCTAGTCTTATATGTAAGTCTGTCTAATGAGCTGGTGTATCTAAGCCTATGGTGTGTGATACTGTCTGCTGAGCTGAGTATCTAGTCTTATATGTAAGTCTGTCTAATGAGCTGGTGTATCTAAGCCTATGGTGTGTGATACTGTCTGCTGAGCTGAGTATCTAGTCTTATATGTAAGTCTGTCTAATGAGCTGGTGTATCTAAGCCTACGATGTGTGATACTGTCGGCTGAGCTGAGTATCTAGTCTTATATGTAAGTCTGTCTAATGAGCTGGTGTATCTAAGCCTATGGTATGTGATACTGTCTGCTGAGCCATGTATTGGGTCCTGTCACGTGTGGACAGTGTTTGTGGAGCTGTGTATCTAAGCTCATCAGGTGTGATACAGTCCGAGCCCCCACTACAGCGCTGTGTACCCCTCTCTACCACACACAGGTCGCCTTCACTGCCGGTCTCCATGACGACTGCGCTTTCTCTTCACACCGTCCTACGACGTGACGTCAGCGCCACAGCCCGGGGAGAGGCGGGAACAGAACATCCGGAGCGCGGAACGGAAGTGTGTGTTCTCTGCTTCTGGGCGGGAGGATATTTAGGCGCACCAGGGCGGGTTCCGCTTCATTCTCATTGGCAGGTTGCTGGCGGAAGCGGCTGCTCGGTTTGGTTCTGTTGGTTCCGGTGTCGGAGGTTTGAAGCACGATGGCGACTGATTCCTGGGCCCTGGCGGTGGACGAGCAAGAGGCGGCGGCCGAGTCGGTGAGCAGCCGGGGGAGATACTTAATATGGGGTCTCATCTGCCCGAGACTCCCCGGGGCCGGGTGGTGGTGGTGGTGGTGGTGGTGGTGGTGGTGGTGGTGGTGGTGGTGGTGGTGGTGGTGGTGGTGGTGGTGGTGGGGAGACTCCCCGGGGCCGGGTGGTGGTGGTGGTGGTGGTGGTGGGGGTGGGGGTGGTGGTGGGGAGACTCCCCGGGGCCGGGTGGTGGTGGTGGTGGGGGTGGTGGGGGGGAGACTCCCCGGGGCCGGGTGGTGGTGGGGGTGGTGGTGGTGGTGGTGGGGAGACTCCCCGGGGCCGGGTGGTGGTGGTGGGGAGACTTCAAGGGATGTAGTGATGGGGAACCAGGGATGTGAGGGGATCACACAGAGTCCGGAGACTGGAACCTGTATGCTTTATAATTCACCGTCCATACACACTGATAGAGGCCAATGGGGCAGGAACCTGTATACTTTATAACTTACCATCCATACACACTAATAGAGGCCGATGGGGCAGGAACCTGTATACTTTATAACTTACCATCCATACACAGTGATAAAAGGTGATGGCAGGAACCTGTATACTTTATAGGACACTGCCCAGTGATGGAGGCCGATGTGGCTTCGTACATTACTATTCCTATCAGTGTATAAATAGTCAGGGAGTCAGTTTGAGTCTCATGTGGATGCTTTGAGCAGGTGACATACTGAGCTATGGGGAGCAGAAAAGAAGTGTCACCTGTATAACAATGTAATGCAGCTTTACGCAGATGGGAGAGGATATGGCGCCGGTCACTACTGTCCAATCGCTTATTTAGTGGAGAGAATCCGGGGATATCTTCATACCGAGCCAAGAAAGACTTCACCACAGCAGCCGTAAGAATCGTTCAGGATGCAACGAAAATCCCACAGAAGAAATCCAGGCGGCTATGGAGGACGACCCTGCGGGTGTATCAGAGAGCAATATGACCCTACGGGAACAGACCTGACCTGTATGAGGAGCTGCCAGGAAGAACTGCAATAGAACGTGACCACCCCTGACCTGTATGAGGAGCTGCCAGGAAGAACTGCAATAGAACGTGACCACCCCTGACCTGTATGAGGAGCTGCCAGGAAGAACTGCAATAGAACGTGACCACCCCTGGACCTCACAGATAATGGACTCTAATGTGGAGGATGAGATCTATAGATCCTTATAGTCACAACTATGGGGGGTAAACAAGACCGATCCCACAGAATCCACTACATAGGAAAGGGACTAAGGGGCTGAGATGTCTGAACCGGAGCAGGTTCTGGTATATACTACAGCTGGATATACAGTAGAAATGTGATCAGCTGCTCATATAAAGAGGGTTGGATGATTGAACACTGGACGGTGCGGGTTTGTTGCTATATATAGCAATAAAGAAATAACGGGGGCACTCGCATACATGGGTCCAGTACTACTTTATTTGTTATAATGCAAATCAGTATGCAGTGGGGTGCCAGACTGCCCTCACCAGCAGAATAGTGAGTACAGCTCTGGAGTATAATACAGGATATAACTCAGGATCAGTTATGGATCAGTAATGTAATGTATGTACACAGTGATCTCACCAGCAGAATAGTGAGTACAGCTCTGGAGTATAATACAGGATATAACTCAGGATCAGTACAGGATAAGTAATGTAATGTATGTACACAGTGGCCTCACCAGCAGAATAGTGAGTACAGCTCTGGAGTATAATACAGGACATAACTCAGGATCAGTACAGGATAAGTAATGTAATGTATGTACACAGTGACCTCACCAGCAGAATAGTGAGTACAGCTCTGGGGTATAATACAGGATATAACTCAGGATCAGTACAGGATAAGTAATGTAATGTATGTACACAGTGACCTCACCAGCAGAATAGTGAGTACAGCTCTGGAGTAGAATACAGGATAAGGCTGGGTCCACACTACGTTTTGTCCCATACGGGAGCGCATACGGCAGGGGGGAGCTAAAAGCTCGCGCTCCCGTATGTTACCGTATGCGCTCCCGTATGTCATTCATTTCAATGAGCCGACCGGAGTGAAACGTTCGGTCCGGTCGGCTCATTTTTGCGCCGTATGCGCTTTTACAACCGGACCTAAAACCGTGGTCAACCACGGTTTTAGGTCTGGTTGTAAAAGCGCATACGGCGCAAAAATGAGCCGACCGAACGTTTCACTCCGGTCGGCTCATTGAAGTGAATGACATACGGGAGCGCATACGGTCACATACGGGAGCGCAAGGTTTTAGCTCCCTCCTGCCGTATGCGCTCCCGTATGGGACAAAACGTAGTGTGGACCCAGCCTAAGTAATGTAATGTATGTACACAGTGACCTCACCAGCAGAATAGTGAGTACAGCTCTGGGGTATAATACAGGATAAGTAATGTAATGTGGGAGGATGTCTGTAGGGGGGATAGTCTTCTGGCTGTATCTACCTCCCTCATTCAGATCACATGACTGCAGACCCCGCAGCTCCTGTATGGCCGCCTATAGTTCTGTCTTGTTCCTTTCTGACCGCTCTTATTCTCTCTCCCTCAGTTAACCAAGCTGCAGCTGAAAGATGATAAAGTCGAAACCCCAAAACCAGAGAGTAACGGTGAGTATGAGGCGTCTGCCAACACTCCAGCCACACGACCCCCCCCCCCCCCCCCCCCCGTGACCTCCGTGCCACAGCTCATAACCTTTTACCTATGACCAGGCCTTCATCCTGTATAATACACGAGCATGTCTCATGGAGCCTCCCCCTACATCTTACGTATTACTATGTCCATCAGCCTGTGATGAAACTATAACTCCCAGCATGCCTTTTGTTAGTTTTGACAAGTGTTATATACGAGAAACCCCCTTTAACTTTCCAGCTGGTTAATCCCCTCTAAGGTGATGGTATTTCTCCTGCGCCAGAGCGTTGTTGTTACCGTGTCTCGTGTACGTGTTTTTGTAAGCAATAAAATATATATATATTTTTCCGCATGCATTTTTTCTTTAGCAGATGACCCCAATTTTATTAAAGTGCGCCATTTTTACCACAGTTTGTCATTCACTGTAAGTAGCTGCAGTGTCTGAACACGGCCTTAGGGCAAAGTTTTGTAGGTTACAGGTAATTGATCCTGATCATTAGATAAAAACCTGTCGCCCCTGAACGGATCATCTCACTGGGGGACATGTATCAAAGATTTTACCCCTGTTTTGTGTGTATTTTTTTTTTTTGCGCAAGCCCTTTTTTTCCGCAATTTTTTTGCGCAGGTTTTGGTAGAGCATGTCCTCCAGATGTGGCTGAATCAGGGTACCTTGGAGTGACATCTATAGTACACATGGATTTATTAACTGCGTACTTTTTTTTTTTACACCAAAAATTTTGCCGCAAGAGCTGTTTTTTTTGCGCAAATATAAACCATCTTGGACTTAACGTAGCAAGATGCTCTAAATCATTGATTCTATTTTCCAAAAAGTGGATTAAGGAGATGATTATATTTACCCGCAATTTATGAAGCTCATAGATTGATAAATTTAGCGCTTCTGCACATAATTTAGAATTCGGGAAAAGGGGTAAAATGCTTCTACCGTAAACAAATAATGATACGTCCCCCATTGACCGGACTCGTCTGTCACATGATCGCTCATCCTGACATCAGTCTCTTTATTCTTCTTGTCCCAGGAACAGATCCTGTAGACAACGGAGCAGAGAAGACGAACAATGGAGAAGAAAAGTCCGAGGACGATGATAAAGGTGAGGCTGCGAAATATGCTGCGTCCGCTCCATATGTTATATACGAATTATATCATAACCTACAGTCCGCGCCGTACATTATACACGGCTCAAAAAACTAAAGTGAACACTAAGATAACACATCCTAGATCTGAATGAATGAACTAATCGTACGAAATACTTTCGTCTCTAGAACAAAATCACACAAAAATTATCAATGGAAATCACATGTATTAACCCCTGGAGGTCTGGATATGGAGTCACCCTCAAAATCACAGAGGAAAACCCCACTACAGGCTGATCCAACTTTATGTAATGTCCTTAATACAAGTCCCAATGAGGCTCAGTAGTGTGTGTGGCCTCCACGTACCCGTATGACCTCCCTACAACGCTTGGGCATGATCCTGATGAGGTGGGGGATGGTCTCCTGAGGTATGTCCTCCCAGACCTGGACTAAAGCATCCGCCAACTCCTGGACAGTCTGTGGTGGATGCAGCGAGACGTCCCAGATGTGCTCAATCGGATTCAGGGGAACGGGTGGCCAGTCCATAGCATCAATGCCTTCCTCTTGTAGGAACTGCTGACACACTCCAGCCACATGAGGTCCAGAATTGTCTTGTATTAGGAGGAACCCAACCGCACCAGCATATGGTCTCACAAGGGGTCTGAGGATCTCATCTCGGTACCTAATGGCAGTCAGGCTACCTCTGGCAAGCACATGGAGGGCCACCCCACACCATTACTGACCCACCGCCAAACCGGTCATGCTGGAGGATGTTGCAGGCAGCAGAATGTTCTCCATGGCGTCTCCAGACTCTGTCACACGTGCTCAGTGTGAACCTGCTTTCATCTGTGAAGAGCACAGGGCGTCAGTGGTGAATTTGTCAATCTTGGTGTTCTCTGGTAAATGCCAAATGTCCTGCATGGTGTTGGGCTGTAAGCAAAATCCCCACCTGTGGACGTCGGGCCCTCATGCCACCCTCATGGAGTCTGTTTCTGACCATTTGAGTGGACACATGCACATTTGTGACCTGCTGGAGGTCATTTTGCAGGGCTCTGGCAGTGCTACTCCTTGCACAAAGGTGGAGGTAGTGATCCTGCTGCTGGGGTGTTGCCCTCCTACGGCCTCCTCCCCGTCTCCTGATGTACTGACCTGTATCCTGGTAGCGCCTCCATGCTCTGGACACTACGCTGACAGACACAGCAAACCTTCTTGCCACAGCTCGCATTGATGTGCCATCCTGGATGAGCTGCACTACCTGAGCCATTGTGTGGGTTGTAGACTCCGTCTCATGCTACCACTAGAGTGAAAGCACCGCCAGCATTCAAAAGTGACCAAAACATCAGCCAGGAAGTGCAGAACCACTCCTTTATTGGGGTTGTCTTGCTAATTGCCTATAATTTCCACGTGTTGTCTGTTCCATGTGAAATTGATTGTCAATCAGTGTTCTTCCTGAGTGAACAGTGGGATCTCACACAAGTGTCAGTGACTTGGAGTTACATTGTGGTGTTTATGTTCCCTTTATGTTTTTTGAGCAGTTTATATGAATCCATCATAACCTACAATCCGCTCCATTCATTATAGATGAATTCTCTCTAGTCCGTACATTATACTTTATATGAATTGTCTTATACAGTCCACACGTTATATAGGGGAATATTATACAGTCAGCACGTTATATAGGGGAATATTATACAGTCAGCACGTTATATAGGGGAATATTATACAGTCAGCACGTTATATAGGGGAATATTATACAGTCAGCACGTTATATAGGGGAATATTATACAGTCCACACGTTATATAGGGGAATATTATACAGTCCACACGTTATATAGGGGAATATTATACAGTCAGCACGTTATATAGGGGAATATTATACAGTCCACACGTTATATAGGGGAATATTATACAGTCCACACGTTATATAGGGGAATATTATACAGTCAGCACGTTATATAGGGGAATATTATACAGTCCGCACGTTATATAGGGGAATATTATACAGTCCGCACGTTATATAGGGGAATATTATACAGTCCACACGTTATATAGGGGAATATTATACAGTCCGCACGTTATATAGGGGAATATTATACAGTCAGCACGTTATATAGGGGAATATACAGTCCGCACGTTATATAGGGGAATATTATACAGTCCGCACGTTATATAGGGGAATATTATACAGTCCACACGTGTTATATAGGGGAATATACAGTCCACACGTGTTATATAGGGGAATATTATACAGTCCACACGTGTTATATAGGGGAATATTATACAGTCCACACGTGTTATATAGGGGAATATTATACAGTCCGCACGTGTTATATAGGGGAATATTATACAGTCCGCACGTGTTATATAGGGGAATATTATACAGTCCGCACGTGTTATATAGGGGAATATTATACAGTCCGCACGTGTTATATAGGGGAATATTATACAGTCCGCACGTGTTATATAGGGGAATATTATACAGTCCGCACGTGTTATATAGGGGAATATTATACAGTCCGCACGTGTTATATAGGGGAATATTATACAGTCCGCACGTGTTATATAGGGGAATATTATACAGTCCGCACGTGTTATATAGGGGAATATTATACAGTCCGCACGTGTTATATAGGGGAATATTATACAGTCCGCACGTGTTATATAGGGGAATATTATACAGTCCGCACGTGTTATATAGGGGAATATTATACAGTCCGCACGTGTTATATAGGGGAATATTATACAGTCCGCACGTGTTATATAGGGGAATATACAGTCCGCACGTGTTATATAGGGGAATATACAGTCCGCACGTGTTATATAGGGGAATATACAGTCCGCACGTGTTATATAGGGGAATATACAGTCCGCACGTGTTATATAGGGGAATATACAGTCCGCACGTGTTATATAGGGGAATATTATACAGTCCGCACGTGTTATATAGGGGAATATTATACAGTCCGCACGTGTTATATAGGGGAATATTATACAGTCCGCACGTGTTATATAGGGGAATATTATACAGTCCGCACGTGTTATATAGGGGAACATTATACAGTCCGCACGTGTTATATAGGGGAACATTATACAGTCCGCACGTGTTATATAGGGGAACATTATACAGTCCGCACGTGTTATATAGGGGAACATTATACAGTCCGCACGTGTTATATAGGGGAACATTATACAGTCCGCACGTGTTATATAGGGGAACATTATACAGTCCGCACGTGTTATATAGGGGAACATTATACAGTCCGCACGTGTTATATAGGGGAACATTATACAGTCCGCACGTGTTATATAGGGGAACATTATACAGTCCGCACGTGTTATATAGGGGAACATTATACAGTCCGCACGTGTTATATAGGGGAACATTATACAGTCCGCACGTGTTATATAGGGGAACATTATACAGTCCGCACGTGTTATATAGGGCAACATTATACAGTCCGCACGTGTTATATAGGGCAACATTATACAGTCCGCACGTGTTATATAGGGCAACATTATACAGTCCGCACGTGTTATATAGGGCAACATTATACAGTCCGCACGTGTTATATAGGGCAACATTATACAGTCCGCACGTGTTATATAGGGGAATATTATACAGTCCGCACGTGTTATATAGGGGAATATTATACAGTCCGCACGTGTTATATAGGGGAATATTATACAGTCCGCACGTTATATAGGGGAATATTATACAGTCCGCACGTTATATAGGGGAATTCGATTATAACCTACAGTCCTAATGTTTTAGTGTTAAGTGTCTCTACACGACCTTCTGTATATTTATATTTCTCCATTTATTTGTCTCCAGAGGATAAAGCTGCGCAGTCGCTGCTCAATAAACTCATACGGAACAACCTGGTCAACACCACCAACCAAGTGGAGGTTCTGCAGCGCGACCCCAACTCCCCCCTGTATTCTGTCAAGTCCTTCGAGGAGCTGAGGCTGTAAGTTCTGGGAGACCGATCAACATGTGACCTCTACAAACACCCCCCCTTGCATTAAAGCATTTCTTTAGTGTAACTAGGTCATGTGATCACTAGTCGCACCCACAAAAAATCAAAGTGCCCAATGCAGTGTTTTCCAACCAGGGTGTCTCCAGCTGTTGCAAAACTACAACTCCAAGCATGCCCGGACAGCCGTCGGCTGTCCGGGCATGCTGGGAGTTGGAGTTTTGCAACAGCTGGAGACACTCTGGGAAACACTGGCTTAAAGTTATGCAGGGAGTTGAGACCCAATGCTGCTGGTAATGTCGTCCAGGCTCATGATCTGTATTGAAGGCATTGGGGGTCCCATTATTTTGGCCCTTGCTCAGAAGGACCCCCCCATAAAACCCACTCGGCATCAACGTTATGTAGAATACAATGTAGCCAGATTTTGCGCATTCTCTCCCCGGGAGCCCCCTTTAGTGTTAGACGCATGAAGATATTCTGTGTTATTCTGCTGGTCACAGTAATGTGCATCCACTGCGAAGGAGCAGCTCTAATTACATTACCCAGCCAAATCTCTCGCCTACGTCTCCACGGCAACCAGCTCCGAGGAAGCGTGCCCCCGCCCCTGCACGCAGGCTCTGGGGCCTCTAATAGCTTCTGCTCTCTTCGTAATGAATGGCGCCGGCGCCTCCCGAACAGATGTGCTCCTCCGGCGCTGGATAAACTCTGCCGTGTTGTTTCATTAGCGCGGAAAATAACTTAAAGGGGAACTCTATTACATAAGGACTTATCCCGCTCCACCATAGAGATACATAGAGCCAAAGGTTGTCCCAAGTGTTTCCCAACCAGGGTGCCTCCAGCAAAACTACAGCTCCCAGCATGCCCGTCCAGCCTCTCCTGCAGACTGGGTTACCTCTTGTCTTTAAAGGGGTATTCCAGGGAAAAACTTTTTATATATTCTCAACTGGCTCCAGAAAGTTACAGATTTGTAAATTACATCTACTAAAAAAAATCTTAATCCTTCCAATAGTTATCAGCTGCTGAAGTTGAGTTGTTCGTTTCTGATGACTCCGGTCTCAGGAGCTGTCCAGAGTAGGAGCGAATCCCCATAGCAAATGCCAAGGGGATTTGCTCCTACTTTGGACAGCTCCCAAGACTGGGGTCATCAGAAAGCAGTTGGACAGAAAAGAACAACTCAACTTCAGCAGCTGATAACTATTGGAAGGATTAAGATTGTTTTAGTAGAAGTAATTTACAAATCTGTTTAACTTTCTGGACCCAGTTGATATATAAAAAAAAAATGTTTTCCTGCATAACCCCTTTGAAGCCCAGTAACCAGCTGTCTTCAGCACCTGTGCTGACTTGGGCCACACTGATATCCTGGTCTGGCCGGGAACAGAATGAAAGGTCCCACTACCAACCTGCCAGTCATTCCTTAAAAATCCAATTGTTCCTGGATTCTTTCTCTCCCTGAATGAAAAAGCAGGAGTTTTACAACCAGTGTGCCTACAACTCCCAACAGCTGAAGGCTGTTCTGGCATGCTGGGAGTTGTAGTCCTGCAACAGCTGGAGAGCCGTGAGTTGGAGATGGATAATCCATAGCAGTGTTTCCCAACCAGGGCACCTCCTGCTGTTGCAAAACTACAACTCCCAGCATGCCCAGACAGCCAACAGCTGTCCGGGCATGCTGGGAGTTGTAGTTATTGAAACAGCTGGAAAGCCATGAGTTGGGTTTTTATAATCCATATCAGTGTTTCCCAACCAGGGTTCCTGCAGCTGTTGCAAAACTACAACATGCCTGCGATTCTGTGGATAGGGGAGAAGTACTTATGGACCAGAGTTCCCCTTTAATGCATAAAGATCTCTGTAATCTCACCTCTAAAATAAACCCCTTGTAAATGAGGGATCATATAGATAGGAGGCGGCCGAGGGGCTTATAGATTTGGTGTCTCAAACTTAATTTTGTCCTTTTAGGAAGCCCCAACTTCTACAAGGAGTTTATGCCATGGGGTTCAACAGACCCTCAAAGATCCAGGAGAACGCGCTGCCAATGATGCTGGCGGAGCCGTAAGTATCCAGTGTATATGGGGGGAGGGGCACAAACTGCTGCACGGACGCTACAGTGGAACCTTATGGGACTCGCTGTCTAATTCTGTGTATTACAGCCCCCAGAACCTGATCGCTCAGTCACAGTCCGGAACAGGGAAGACGGCAGCCTTTGTTTTGGCCATGTTATCCAGAGTCAACCCAGCAAACAGATTCCCACAGGTCAGTGTGAAGAAACTTCATCCTGTACTATACTGCAGAGCTGCACTCACTATTCTGCTGGTGAGATCACTGTATACATACATTACATTACTTATCCTGTACTGATCCTGAGTTATATCCTGTATTATACCCCAGAGCTGTACTCACTATTCTGCTGGTGAGATCACTGTATACATACATTACATTACTTATCCTGTACTGATCCTGAGTTATATCCTGTATTATACCCCAGAGCTGTACTCACTATTCTGCTGGTGAGGTCACTGTGTACATACATTACATTACTTATCCTGTACTGATCCTGAGTTATATCCTGTATTATACCCCAGAGCTGTACTCACTATTCTGCTGGTGAGGTCACTGTGTACATACATTACATTACTTATCCTGTACTGATCCGGAGTTATATCCTGTATTATACTCCAGAGCTGTACTCACTATTCTGCTGGTGAGATCACTGTGTACATACATTACATTACTTATCCTGTACTGATCCGGAGTTATATCCTGTATTATACTCCAGAGCTGTACACACTATTCTGCTGGTGGGGTCACTGTGTACATACATTACATTACTTATCCTGTACTGATCCTGAGTTATATCCTGTATTATACCCCAGAGCTGTACTCACTATTCTGCTGGTGAGGTCACTGTGTACATACATTACATTACTTATCCTGTACTGATCCTGAGTTATATCCTGTATTATACTCCAGAGCTGTACTCACTATTCTGCTGGTGAGGTCACTGTGTATATACATTACATTACTTATCCTGTACTGATCCTGAGTTATATCCTGTATTATACTCCAGAGCTGTACTCACTATTCTGCTGGTGAGGTCACTGTGTACATACATTACATTACTTATCCTGTACTGATCCTGAGTTATATCCTGTATTATACCCCAGAGCTGTACTCACTATTCTGCTGGTGAGGTCACTGTGTACATACATTACATTACTTATCCTGTACTGATCCTGAGTTATATCCTGTATTATACCCCAGAGCTGTACTCACTATTCTGCTGGTGAGGTCACTGTGTACATACATTAGATTACTTATCCTGTACTGATCCTGAGTTATATCCTGTATTATACCCCAGAGCTGTACTCACTATTCTGCTGGTGAGGTCATTGTGTACATACATTACATTATTTATCCTGTACTGATCCTGAGTTATATCCTGTATTATACTGCAGAGCTGCACTCACTATTCTGCTGGTGAGGTCACTGTGTACATACATTACATTACTTATCCTGTACTGATCCTGAGTTATATCCTGTATTATACCCCAGAGCTGTACTCACTATTCTGCTGGTGAGGTCACTGTGTACATACATTACATTACTCATCCTGTACTGATCCTGAGTTATATCCTGTATTATACTCCAGAGCTGTACTCACTATTCTGCTGGGGAGGTCACTGTATATTAATTATCCTATGTACAAAGTGACTCCACCAGCAGAATAGTGAGTACAGCTCTGGAGTATAATACAGGATATAAGTCAGGATCAGTACAGGATAAGTAATGTAATGTATGTACACAGTGATCTCACCAGCAGAATAGTGAGTACAGCTCTGGGGTATAATACAGGATATAAGTCAGGATCAGTACAGGATAAGTAATGTAATGTATGTACACAGTGATCTCACCAGCAGAATAGTGAGTACAGCTCTGGAGTATAATACAGGATATAACTCAGGATCAGTACAGGATCAGTAATGTAATGTATGTACACAGTGATCTCACCAGCAGAATAGTGAGTACAGCTCTGGAGTATAATACAGGATATAACTCAGGATCAGTACAGGAGAAGTAATGTAATGTAATGTATGTACACAGTGATCTCACCAGCAGAATAGTGAGTACAGCTCTGGGGTATAATACAGGATATAACTCAGGATCAGTACAGGATAAGTAATGTAATGTATGTACACAGTGATCTCACCAGCAGAATAGTGAGTACAGCTCTGGGGTATAATACAGGATATAACTCAGGATCAGTACAGGATAAGTAATGTAATGTATGTACACAGTGATCTCACCAGCAGAATAGTGAGTACAGCTCTGGAGTATAATACACGATATAACTCAGGATCAGTACAGGATAAGTAATGTAATGTATATACACAGTGACCTCACCAGCAGAATAGTGAGTACAGCTCTGGAGTATAATACAGGATATAACTCAGGATCAGTACAGGATAAGTAATGTAATGTATGTACACAGTGACCTCACCAGCAGAATAGTGAGTACAGCTCTGGAGTATAATACAGGATATAACTCAGGATCAGTACAGGATAAGTAATGTAATGTATGTACACAGTGATCTCCCCAGCAGAATAGTGAGTACAGCTCTGGAGTATAATACAGGATATAAGTCAGGATCAGTACAAGATAAGTAATGTAATGTATGTACACAGTGATCTCACCAGCAGAATAGTGAGTGCAGCTCTGGAGTATAATACAGGATATAACTCAGGATCAGTACAGGATAAGTAATGTAATGTATGTACACAGTGACCTCACCAGCAGAATAGTGAGTACAGCTCTGGAGTATAATACAGGATATAACTCAGGATCAGTACAGGATAAGTAATGTAATGTATGTACACAGTGACCTCACCAGCAGAATAATGAGTGCAGCTCTGGAGTAGATAAGTATTGACCTTACCCTCTTCTCTCTGCAGTGCCTGTGTCTTTCTCCCACATACGAGCTCGCTCTCCAGACCGGGAAAGTCATTGAACAGATGGGAAAGTTCCACCCGGAGCTGAAGTTGGCCTACGCTGTCCGAGGGAACAAATGTGAGTGACTCCACCTTGTGCTGTAATATTCTGCAGGGTTCTTGTCCTGTAGGTTACATCAGAATATTAGGTGAATCCAGGATTAGAAAACATGGCTGCTTTCATCCAGGGACAGTGCCGCTCTTGTGTTTGGTATCACATCTTGGCTTTATACAAGTATTTTCCGACTGGTGTGTCTCCAGCTGTTGCAAAACTACAACTCCCAGCATGCCCGGACAGCCAACGGCTGTCCGGGCATGCTGGGGGTTGTAGTTTAGCAACAGCTGGAGACTCACTGGAAAACATTGCCCTATCCCAGTGCTCGGTGTGTCTTGGCCAGTGCCATTGATCCTGTTCTCTTTCCCGTCTGGGCAGTGGAGCGCGGGCAGAAGTTGGCAGAACAGATAGTGATCGGGACCCCGGGGACGGTGCTGGACTGGTGCTCCAAGCTGAGGTTCATCGATCCCAAGAAGATCAAGGTGTTTGTGCTGGATGAGGCGGATGTCATGATAGCGACTCAAGGGCACCAGGACCAGAGCATCCGCATCCAGAGGTGAGCATCGGGCCGGCGGCCATCTTGGCGGCCATCTTGCCTGGAGCAATAAGCTGATGGGGCCTTCTCTCTGTGTGTTGCAGGATGTTGCCGCGGGATTGCCAGATGCTCCTGTTCTCGGCCACGTTTGAAGATTCCGTCTGGAAATTCGCTCAGAAAGTCGTCCCCGAACCCAACATCATCAAACTGAAGCGGGAAGAGGAGACGCTGGACACCATCAAACAGTATTACGTGCTGTGCAACAGCCGCGAGGAGAAGTTCAAGGCCCTGTGCAACATCTATGGCTCCATAACCATCGCGCAAGCCATGATCTTCTGCCACGTGAGTGCGGTCGTCTGTGGGGAGGTGGGGGGGGGGTGCCCCCGTGTGCTGATCTGTCGTCGTCCCCCCAACACTTGTGTATTGATGTGTGTGTTGTCCCCCGCAGACCCGGAAAACGGCCTCTTGGCTCGCAGGGGAGCTATCTAAAGAAGGCCACCAGGTGGCGTTACTCAGCGGCGAGATGATGGTAGAGCAGAGGGCGGCGGTGATCGACCGATTCCGAGACGGCAAAGAAAAGGTTCTGGTGACCACCAACGTGTGCGCTAGAGGTGGGTGACGGCCCATGTGACACCGGACATTGTAATATTGATTCCTTGCACTCGATGATACTGGAAATGATCCCTGAAAATGTTCCAAATCGTTACCAAGGTCTTATTAATCGGGAATCCTTTCAGATTTTTAAATTGGCTTAATGAAACCATTGAAAATGTTTGCTAATAGGATCTATTATTATTCATGGTTTTATATATTTTTTTTATTTTTTTGTTGTATTTAGATTTTCATTCTTGTTTTTGATTTCCCTCTTATTGTTTTCGGATTTTATATAATCTACTTGGTCTTTTGTTACATGATTTTATATTTGTAATCAGAATATAATTTTCTATTTGTATGCAATCTAATGTCTAATTGTATGAAATGGTATATATCAATGTTATTTATTTATATTTTAAAGGGGTACGCCAGTGAAAAACTATTTTTAAATCAACTGGTGCCAGAAAGTTACACAGATTTGTAAATTACTTCAATTAAAAAATCTTAATCCTTCCAGTACTTAATAGCTGCTGAATACTAGAGGAAATTATTGCCTTTTTGGAACATGGAGCTCTCTGCTGACATCACGAGCACAGTGCTCTCTGCTGACATCTCTGTCCATTTTAGGAACTGTCCAGAGCAGCATATGTTTGCTATGGAAATTTCCTTTTACTCTGGACAGTTCCTAAAATGGACAGAGGTGTCAGCAGAGAGCACTGTGCTCGTGATGTCAGCAGAGAGCTCTGTGTTTCAAACAGAAAATAATTTCTACTGTAGTATTCAGCAGCTAATAAGTACAGGAAGGATTAAGATTTTTATTAATAGAAGTAATTTACAAATCTGTAACTTTCTGGCACCAGTTGATTTAAAAAAAAAAAAATAATAATAATAATTCACCGGAGTACCCCTTTAAATATCTCTATTGGCTAGGAAGTGGTTAAACCTCCTGCTATATAAACCTTGTTCGTACCTTTGTATTGTGATTAGAGTTGAGTGAACTTACAGTAAATTGGCTCGTAGCGAACCTCTCAGCTCGGCTGTTTGTTACTTTAGTCTGCGTAAATTAGTTCAGCTTTCCAAGGGCTCTGGTTGCCTGGATGACAGTCTTAGGTCTTCTAGGTCTGTATCCATCTTTTCCAGGCAACTGGGAGCCCTTGGAAAAGCTGAACTAATTTACGCAGACTAACAAACAGCCGAGCTGAGAGGTTCGCTACGAGCCAATTTACTGTAAGTTCACTCAACTCTAATTGTGATGCCTGAGGAAGCAAAACGAGCAGCGAAACGCGTTGTATCCTGGTAAATCTTTCTGTTCACCATTCCGGTTGTGTCGTTGGTCCGGTCCGCACCGTTGTAATTCTGCTGTTGGTCTATTGAAGCCTGTTCTAATACTCTGGTGACTGAAGTCTGAGGTGTGGCTGCCATAAGGAAGTGTTTACCAACCAGGGGGCCTGCAGCTGTTGCAAAACTACAACTCCCAGCATGCCCAGACAGCTAAGGACTTGTCGGTTTGTAACACTGGTTGGGAGATTAGATACAGGTTACAGTTTAGATACAGTGATGGATTTGCTGCATTCACTTACCCTGTACTGTATATTATTGGTGACGACTCTCCGCATGCTCGGACTGCCATGCTGGGAGTTGTAGTCCTGCAACAGCAGGAGGCACACACAAGCTGGACTACATTTTGGTCGTGAGTAGGTGAATTCACTGTGACCATTCTTTCCAGGCATCGATGTGGAGCAGGTCTCGGTGGTGATCAACTTTGACCTCCCTGTGGACAAAGACGGAAATCCGGACAACGAGACGTATCTGCACCGGATCGGGCGCACCGGGCGCTTCGGCAAGAGGGGCATCGCCATCAACATGGTGGACAGCAGACACAGCATGAGCATCCTGAAGGAGATCGAGCAGCACTTCAGTAAGTCTGCAAAAAGTATCTAAGGGTGTGATGAGGCGGTAGTACGGTCCGCCGCCGCGCCATTCACTCGCTATAGTACAGCGCTCAGCCGGGCCATAGTGTGCAGCATTAGTCACGTGGGACCTGTAATCACTGTGGGTGGAGAATTTAGAACAGTGGTTTCCAACCAGGGTGCCTCCAGCTGTTTCAAGACTACATGCTGGGAGTTGTAGTTTTGCAACAGCTGGAGGCACCCTGGTTGAGAGCAGTATAGTTTTAGAATAACTTTAACCCCTTGCTGCAAAATGCAGTTTCTAAACGGTGCTTCGGCACGGGAGGGTTATGAAGCGAGCGCAAGAGCTTCTCTTTGAATTTCTTCTGTCTGACCACAGTGCTCTCTGCTGACACCTCTGTCCATGTCAGGAACTGTCCAGAGCAGGAGAGGTTTTCTATGGGGATTTGTTCCTGCTCTGGACAGTTCCTGACATGGACAGAGGTGTCAGCAGAGAGCACTGGGGTCAGACTGGAAAGAACTACACAACTTTCTGTGGAGCATACAGCAGCTAAGTACTCGATGGTTTAAGAATTTTAGAAGTAATTTACAAATCTGTAGAACTTTCTGGCACCAGTGGACTTGAAGAAAATGTTTGTTTTTTCTCCCCCCTCGGGTGTTCCCCTTTAATGTAGAAGGGGCCGCAGCTGCCACACGTTCACGTGTCTCCTTCTTTCTCTCAGATAAACCGATCGAGCAGCTGGACACGGACGACATCGATGAGATCGAGAAAATCAACAACTGAACCGACCTCCGGCCGCCTCTACCAGGATTGTTACCCTAAAAAATCTGCGCCAAAATTTCCTCTGCTGGGGAAGGAGATGGCGCGCGGGACGTGTACACCGAAGCTTTTAGCCTAGTGTTAAAATACAAAAAAATTCTTAACTTTCTTTTCATCCCTTTCGGACCAGGCATTAACCCCGTCAGTACTTCCTTCCTGTATCAAAGGGTTAATCAGCTGCTTTGTCTTAAGTCTCCGACACGAGATTTTACCGCTACAGACCTGATGCAGCATTATGGCCGCCTCTGGTCACATGACTGATGGACTTAGTTTAAATTTTAGTTTTTCTCTATACTTTTTTTTATTTATTTTTATTTAGCCTTCTTAATTGCCCCCTCCTCCCCCAAAGCCCCCCCCCCCCCTTCCCCTGGCTGTAACCCCTCCCTTCGGTGCCCGCTATTTATTTTATTCTTTCTATGTTTCAGTATAGACTTTGCTATGAACTCCTTTCTAGTTTTAGTAGCCATTGACTCTGGCAGAGACGGATGTCCCAGCATTCCCTGCTCAGTAGTAGGCAAGGCATGCTGGGATATGTAGTGAGGTGAATTCCCAGACATCACACTGTGCACTGGAGGAGCCGCCCCCTAGGGGTCTTGCCCGGTAGTTATTCGGTGGGCTCTACTGTTTTGGCTGCATCACGTGATGCCCCTCCTGCCCCCTAGGGGTCTCGCCCGGTAGTTATTCAGAGGGTTCTGCTCCATTTTCACTGGGTCATGTGATGCCCCTCCTGCCCCCTAGGGGTCTCGCCCGGTAGTTATTCGGTGGGTTCCGCTCCGTTTTTGCTGGGTCACATGATGCCCCTCCTGCCCCCTAGGGGTCTCGCCCAGTAGTAATTCGGTGGGTTCCGCTCCGTTTTTGCTGGGTCACATGATGCCCCTCTCCCTCCTTTCCTGTGTTTAACATTTTAGCATTTTTTTTTTTTTGTTTATATAAAATTTGCTTCAGAACAGAAGCAGGAAATTCTTTTACCAAGTAAAATTTAAAGACGAAAAAACGAGCAAATCTGTACCTAAAGTTTTTAGGAAAATGGACAATTTTAAATTAGATGACAACGAAAATTGTAGAATAATCTGCAGGAGCGACGTCCGCGCTGGGAGGGATCCTGCTGCTTTCCTTATGTTTGAATAAAGAACGTGATGATGACGGTCGAGCAGCTGATTATTACTGTCACCTCTAGGGGGAGCTCTAAAGCTGATGGGAGTTGTAGTATGGGAACAGCTGATATGCTGCTGGTTGGGGGGGGACACTGCTATACATGGTCTTCACTGGGTCAGGGTTTCCTAACCAGGGAACCTCCAGCTGCTAAACTACAACTCCCAGCATGGCTGGACAGACCCTGGCAGTCAGGGCATGCTGGGAGTTGTAGTTTTGTAACAGCTGGAGGCGTGCTGGTTAGAACACTCTGGGATAGGCAATAGACATTATCCCCCAAGGAAACGGGTAAAAAGGCGTCTGATTCCAGATCGGGGTCTAGGCTGATCTATAATGCTTGATCGACCAGTCACGTCTGAGCTGTGGACAGAGCTCTATAAATCCTCTACCAGTCAATCATGCAGGGATCGCCTAAAGGGGTATTCCAGGAAAAAAAACTCTTAGATCAACTGGCTCCAGAAAGTAAGAGTTGTAAATTACTCCTATTAAAAAATCTTAATTCTTCCAGTACTTATCAGCTGCTGAAGTTAAGTTGTTCTTTCCAGTGTGGCCACAGTGCTCTCTGCTGACACCTGTCGGTCTCAGGAACTGTTCAGAGTAGGAGCAAATCCCCATAGCAAACCTCTCCTGCTCTGGACAGTTCCTGAGACATATGTCAGCAGAGAGCACTGTGGTCAGACAGAAAAGAACAACTTCAGCAGCTAAGTACTGGAAGGATTAAGTTATTTTATTTTTTAATAGAAGTAATTTACAAATCTGTTTAACTTTCTGGCACCGGTTGATCTAAAGGTTTTTTTTGTTTTTCCCCTGGAATACCTTTTAAGCTATCCCTGCATGACTGAGAGTGGTATCAAAACTGGACCTCCAGCTGTTGCAAAACTACAACTCTCAGCATGCCCGGACAGACATTTGCTGTCTGGGCATGCTGGGAGTTGTAGTCTTGCAACGGCTGGGAGTCCACAGTTTGGAGTAAGCTGGCACCAGTATTCTGCTGCCCAAACTGCAGGGGGCGCTCTCCTATAACTGTCTTAGATGGGATCGACCAATATCGTTTTTTTTAGGGCTGATAATCTGTCACCTTTCAGGCCGATATTCCGACGGGGCAGAAGCCATTACAGATCAATGATTTAAAGCCGGCGCTTTAAATCGATGAACTGCAGCGGCCGGGCCAGAGACTAACGCCGCCACCCGCTTCTCTCCCCCTGCCTGTCCTGAGTCTAACCATCACAGTCGCCCCATCGCCACCCACATACCGCCATATTGCCTCCCCTCCCCCCAGGTGTCTCCATCAGCGTCCTGCGCTGTCACGGGGCGCACTGATGGTGACGTTGGGGACGTCTCTCATCATTACGCAGCGCACAGCAACAGTGCAGGAGCCAGAAGGATCGCGGACCCTGGGAACAGGTAATTATAACACTGGGGATGGGGGCGGCGATGGGGTGGTGACGGTCGCCTCTGGCCGGGGCATTATTGGCAAGGTAATTGCCGATACCAATTATGTCCAAAATCGTGTTGATTGGCCAAACCCATAATCGGTGGATCCTTAGTCTGAGATGCTCCAGTCTTGGGGGGGGGGGGGGGGGGTCACACGCTATTACTAGCAGCAGGTTCCCCCCCCCCCTCAGTTACGCTACCGTTCATTTGAATGGGTCCGTGGACAGTCCACAAATCTGACACTACTGCGGACGGTCTGTGGACCCATTTAAATGAATGGTAGCGTAACTGAGGGGGAACCTTCTGCTAGTAATAGTGTGAACGCACCCTTCAGCCTTGTTCACACCATGACTTGTACTCCCCCCCCCAGGCTTGGGTACATTGAAAATGACAATGTGTGATTGGACAGGCCCGGCCTCATTCATTTTAATGGTCGGCATGTAATCCGCTCGTGACGACCTGATTTTTCCAATGTATCCGTTTTTTGTATTGGGGCCGTGCTTCCCAGTCCGAGCCAAAACTTGTATCTTGTCACCGAGTCTACACTCCGCCAGGGATATGAATGGTGCCCGTGTCTGCTGGAGGTCGGATACAAAAGCCGAGGCACAAATGGTGGTGTGAATAAGGTCATAGAGCAACCTGTTAAAGGGGTACTCCCCCTGGAAATGATATATAATATATCTCTCTATCAACTGGTGCCAGAAAGTTAACCAGATTTGTAATTTACATTGATTTAAAAAAATCTTAATCCTTCCAGTACTAATCAGCTGCTGTATACTACAGAGGAAATTCTTTTCTTTTTGAATTTCCTTTCTGTCTGACCCAGTGTTTCCGGGCATGCTGGGAATTGTAGTTTTGAAACAGCTGGAGTTGCCCCAGTTAAACACTGGTCAGATCAGTGCTCTCTGCTGACACCTCTGTCTGTCTCAGGAACTGTCCAGAGCAGCATATGTTTGCTATGGGGATTTTCTCCTACTGTGGACAGTTCCTAAAATGGACAGAGGTGTCAGCAGAGAGCACTGTGGTCAGACAAAGTAAATGCAAAAAGAAAAGAACTTCCTGTGAAGCATACAGCAGCTGCTAAGTACTGGAAGTAATTTACAAATCTGTTTAACGTTCTGGCAGCAGTTGAGTAAAAAAAAATAAAAATATTCCAGTGGGGATGAACTACAACTCCCAGCATACCCAGGCAGCCGAAGGCTGGAGACCACTGATCTAGACAAATGATCTGCAGGTCGGGGAAAGTGACAGCCACGGTTTACAGGGAATGCTGGGAGTTGTAGTTGTATCAGTTTGTTCAGGTTTCAGCTCCTGTTAACAATTTAATTGACAGGAAACGGAGATAGTGAAAATACGAAGTATATTTGAAATCTGCAGAAGTGGACGATGTCCAGACGGCGCATAAAGGCAGCGGATCAATAATTCAATCTTTATATCAGATCGAACCGGAGAATCACAAATATAAAGAAAACGACATCGGATGTAAAGCGGAGGGGGGAGGGGCAGCGCAAATCCAGAAAACCTCTATAAAATGTCATGTGGGAGGAGCTAGACTCTACAGGGGCGTGGCTAATACTCAGATAATACAAGAGCGGCACTCGGTCACCATCTTGGGGCTTTAGGAGTCGCAGTTTATACGTCAGCCCAGTGTATCCCAACCTGCGGCTGATACAGAACTACAACTCCCAGCATGCCCAGACTGAGTAAATATGTGGGGGTCTGAGCAGTGATCTCCAATCTGTGGCTGATTCAAAACTACAACTCCCAGCATGCCCTGAGAGAAACTGGTTGGTGATCACTGCCCTGTTTAAAAAAAAAAAAAAAAGTGACCCTGTCAGAGCATGCTGGGAGTTGTAGTTATGCAGCAACTACAGAGCCTATAACATAAGCAATGGTGCCAGGGGATGCTGGGAGTTGTAGTTTTGTGATAGCTGGAGAGCCATAGGTTGGGGAATTTTGGTCTAGTCCAGTGGACTCTAAACTGTGGACCTCCAGATGATGCAAAACTACAACTCCCAGCATGTCCAGACCGGCGTTGGCTGCCGAAAGCTGGGTCATATGTCCCACTGTGTTCACCACCTGGCTTACCCAGAGCCCTAAATGGCAAGTGTCTAGTACTGGAATAAGGGGAAGCCTGGGAAAGCTGGGTGGTCTACCCTGTATGATGGCCACTATCCATTAGGAGGGTCATATCCTGCTGGGGGATGCTGCATGCTTCAGTGCTTCCCAAACTTGGGCCGTGCAACTGTTACAGAACTACAACTCCCAGCATGCCCTGATAGTCTTTTGGCTGTTTAGGGCAGTGGTCTGCAAACTGTGGCCCTCCAGATGTTGCCAAACTACAATTCCCAGCATGCCCGGACAGCCTTTGGCTGTCCGGGCATGCTGGGAGTTGTAGTTTTGCAACATCTGGAGGGCCACAGTTTGAAGACTGCTGGTTTAGGGCATGCTGGGAGTTGTAGTTTTGCAGCAACCAAAGAGCCATACAGTGGAGATCACTGCCCTATATATTAAGCACTGCTGTCAGGGGATGCTGGGAGTTGTAGTTTAGTGACAGCTTGAGATCTACAGGTTGGAGGATGTTGGTCTAGTCCAGTGGACTCCAAAATGTGGACCTCCAGCTGTTGCAAAACTTAAACTCCCAGAATGTCCGGACAGGCACTCTAATTTGTTGACCTCCAGACTTTGTAAAACTACAACTCTCAGCATACCCTTGTGGTTTTCAGCTGTCAGGGATGGTGGGAGTTGTAGTCCTGTAACCGCTGGAGAGACATGGGTTGGAGATCACTGTCCTGTGCAATGAACAATGCTGTCAGGACATGCTGGGAGTTGTAGTCCTGTAACATCTGGAGGGCCACAGGTTGGAGACCACTGTCCTGTACAATGAGTGACGCTGTCAGGACATGCTGGGAGTTGTAGTCCTGTAACATCTGTAGGGCCACAGGTTGGAGACCACTGTCCTGTACAATGAGTGACGCTGTCAGGACATGCTGGGAGTTGTAGTCCTGTAACATCTGTAGGGCCAAAGGTTGGAGACCACTGTCCTGTACAATGAGTGATGCTGTCAGGACATGCTGGGAGTTGTAGTCCTGTAACATCTGTAGGGCCACAGGTTGGAGATCACTGTCCTGTGCAATGAGTGACGCTGTCAGGACATGCTGGGAGTTGTAGTGTTGATGAGTGTCGGCGGTTCAGTCCCTCCCCAGCCGTTGGATGCACAGCACAGACTTGTTGGGGATCCCGCACTCCTGCAGGGTCCGGCTGTGGTCGGTGAAGCTCCTCCTCGGGACCTCCATGGCCTCCACGCTGCAGTCCTTACAGGAGGTCCCCGTCTTCTCCTCCGCAGCTGCCAGGATGGCGTACAACGTGTCCGAGGGGCGGAAGTAGCGCTCAAACCTCTGGCCGGAGTGCGACCTGATGGCCAGGAGAAGGCGGGGCTCCTCCTCGGACGGCGGCTCCGGAACCTTCACTGCAGAGTCCTCCATGCTGACTGTCTCCCCCCCGCGGTGCTGAGGCGGCTCCCGGTACAGAGTCTTGTGGTGATGGCGGTGATCACGGACCTCGGCGGCCATTCTCATGGTGCTGGTTCTATGGACCAGTTCATCCTCCGCGTCGTGTCCGCCGCCTGCTGCGCCGATGGAGGGGAGGACCCGGTAGCGGTTGAGGCTGGAGGATGGCGGTCTGTACGGAAGCTGATGAAGACCCTCCGGGACGTCGTCCTGCGCTATCCTGGGAGCGGACGGGGGTCTCGCTGATGACACCCTGGGGGTGGGCGATGCACGGCAGGCGTAGGCCTCCATGTTGTGGGCGGAGACCTGCGGGGTGCTCCTGCTGCGACCTTTGGCAGATTTGGGTCTGGTGACATGCATCGTCCGGAGGGGCTCCGCCGTGCCAGGAGAGCTGAGGCCGGTGGGTGCGGAGGCCATGTCTATACACTGCGCCTGAAGAAAGAGCAACCAATCAGCATCCAGAGATAATGACTGTACCCCACCACTAGAGGGCGCCCACAAAACCAGGCTTCTCCAACCGGACGCTTTCCAGCTGCTGCAAAACTACAACTCCCAGCATGCCCTGACAGCCAAAGGCTGTCAGGGCATGCTGGGAGTTGTAGTTTTGCAACAGCTGGAAAGCCACCCCAAAATATACACCATTACCCGTCTACAGCACACGACTCACAAAACACCCCTACACATGGTACATCCCAACCAGGCAGCTTACAATATGCTACGGCACATTGGAACAATCCATTAATTAACGAGGGGAGTATAGAAATAACAGCCCCGGAACTAGTTACCCGCATTTGGTGAACACGTTACCCGCCACCCGTCCTTCCCCGGTGACCCGTTTTAAGAAACCGCCCCGGGGGGTTACCTGTCCGCAGCCGCTCCTATCGCCGCCATTTGCCTTGACCAATATCGGCTAGTAAACAACCCCGTCTCCCCGGGCAACCGAGCGTCACTCGCCGGGCCGGACGTCATGACGTCAACGCGCGCAAGCACGGAAGGTGAAAAAGTAATTGTCCCTGTTCAGGCGGCGGCCATGTTGTTGGCGGTTTTTTTTTTTTTTTTTTTTTTTTTATATATATATATTTTTTATAGTACACATTTTGACTAGCCGTATACGTTTTTTTTTTAAAACATGGGAGTCAATGGGCACCAAAGAGAACAGTATGTGCGTACGCTTCCATCCGGTTTGCACCATACGGTTTTTGACTTTCTGCAGGGTTTTTTTTCTTGGAATTTCAATCAAACAAGTGAAACTTTATTGATAATGGAGTGAAAAGTTAAACATGTATAAGTTTTTTTCTTAAAAAAACAGATGCAACCGGACATAATTTTTCTAACCGTAGGTGCCGCTCTCCGTGTTGGTCGTAGCTGCCGTAGACAAGGTAAGTAATGGAAGTGAACAAACCTTTTCCATCATTTTTTAGGGTCCTTTATACAACATAGGGGTAGACTTTTGTTTTATCGAACTTGCAATTTCCTTTTGGTTCCAATACCCTGGGGTAGCTGACTTTCTTAAAGGGGTACTCCAGTGGAAAACCTTTTTTCTTTTAAATCAACTGGTGCCAGAAAGTCAAACATATTTGTAAATTACTTCTATTAAAAAATTCTTACTCCTTCCTGTACTTATTAGCTGCTGAATACTACAGAGGAAATTCTTTTCTTTTTGGAATGCTCTCTGATGACATCAAGACCACAGTTCTCTCTGCTGACGTTATTATAATAATAATAATAATAACAACGCTTTATTTATTGTTGTCCTTAGTAGGATTTGAACCCAAGTCCCCAGCACTGCAAGGCAGCAGTGCTAACCACTGAGCCACCATGGTGGCTAAAATGGACAGAGATGTCAGCAGAGAGCACTGTGCTCGTGATGTCATCAGTGTTCCAAAAAGAAAGGAATTTCCTCTGTAGCATTCAGCAGCTAATAAGTACTGGAAGGATTAAGATTTTTTTAATAGAAGTAATTTACAAATATGTTTAACTTTCTGCCACCAGTTGATTTAAAAGAAAAAAGGTTTTCACCGGAGTACCCCTTTAACCCATTCAGGGGCAGTAGAAAAGTACTTGTGATGCTGTGACCAGATCTGGGGCTGCAGGGGGCCTCATACGTCTAATACAGTGGTCTCCAACCTGCGGACCTCCAGATGTTGCAAAACTACAATTCCCAGTATGCCCGGACAGCCAAAGGCTGTCCGGGCATGCTGGGAGTTGTAGTTTTGCAACATCTGGAGGTCCGCAGGTTGGAGACCACTGGTCTAACAGTATCTGGGGCCCCATAACTAGTGACCCGTGTGACTGTTCTGGTCTCCTATACCTTATCGTTGGCAGAGATTGCTGGCAGATTGGCTGATCTGTTCCCGTAGTTAAATATTTAGGATTCTGATCTTTATCACAAATGATGGGAAATCACCCAAAACGTCTGACTCAATAAGCAGAAACTGTTTCCCAATGTCTGAAGCCGCCGCCCCCCGAGTAATCACGGCCCCCGGGAATTGATGTCACCCACATGCTGCCCCCCAGGCCTCGTGTCCTCAGTCACTTCCCATTATTCAGTACACTACAACTCCCAGCATGCTCAGCCTCTTCTCTTTTTTTTAACCCCTTAAGGACCACTTATTTTTTGCGCCACCAATTCTACTTTGCAGGGACATCAGTCAAAAATCTGCGGCGAAACGAAAAAAAAAATCATTGTGCGACGAAATCAAAGAAAAAACACCATTTTGTAACTTTTGGGGGCTTCCGTTTCTACGCAGTACATTGTTCGGTATAAATGACCCCTTCTCTTTATTCTGTAGGTCCGTACGGTTACAATGATCCCCGACTTATATAGGTTGGATATCATAACTACATGCAGGAAAATGTATACGTTTAAAATTGTCATCTTCTGACCCCTATAACTTTTATTATTTTACCGTGTACGGGCCGGTATGAGGGCTATTTTTTTGCGCCGTGATCTGAAGTTTATAGCGGGATCATTTTTGTATTTATCTTATCCGACTTTTTGATCACTTTTTATTCATTTTTTCATGATATAAAAAGTGACCCAAAAAGATGTTATTTTGGACTTTGGAATTTTTTTGCACGTACGCCATTGACCGTGCGGTTTAATTAATGATATATTTTTATAGTTCGGACACTTACGCACACGGCGATACCACATATGTTTATGTTTATTTTTATTTACATGTTTTTTTGGGGAAAAGGAGGGTGATTTGGACTTTTATTAGAGAAAGGGTTAAATGACATTTATTAACCTTTTTTTTACACTTTTTTTTTTTTGCAGTGTTATAGCTCCCATAGGAGACTATAACACTGCACACACTGATCATTGTTATCCCATAGGAGACTATAACACTGCACACACTGATCATTGTTATCCCATAGGAGACTATAACACTATACACACTGAACGTTGTTATCCCATAGGAGACTATAACACTGCACACACTGATCATTGTTATCCCATTGGAGACTATAACACTGCACACACTGATCTTTTACACTGATCACTGCAAAGCCATAGCTTTGCATTGATCAGTGTTATCGGCGGTTGATTGCTCAAGCCTGCATCTCAGGCTTGGAGCAATCAATCGCCGAACAGCTGATCGGGACACTGAATTTTCACCGCGATGGTCCCGATCAGCCCCACTGAGCAGCCAGGAAGCTTTTACTTTTGTTTTAGACGCAGCGTTCAACTTTGAACGCTGCGTCTAAAGGGTTAATAGCGTGCAGCACCGCGATTGCTGCCGTGCGCTATTAGCCCCGGATCCCGGCTTCAGTTACATGCCAGGACCGACCTGATATGACACGGGGTCACCACGTGACCCCCCCCCCCCCCCCCCGTTATATCGCAGGAGCCGGCCAAGTGAGTAAATCTACGTCCTTGGTCGTTAAGGGGTTAAGGTGATGACCACTTCTGTGAGTTCCTTCTCTGCTCTCTATTTATCACTGACACCTCCAGGTTGTGCTGCACCTTCTCTCTGGATTCCTCTCATTCCTCCCGGCAGACAACGATTCTTACACAATGTCGCTTCACAAATCTGCATTCCTGGGAACCCGATGTGTACAAGGGCACAATGACGTGGGCCGAGGCCCTGACCTGCCGTACACACAGGGCCCCATATGACGTAGTGACACCTCCTGCAGCTTATATCCCATCATATCGGAGGGAGGCGATAATTCATCCCAATCCTGTGGGTACGGGGAGGGGTTCGATGGCTCCACAATGGGCGTCTTCTCCTCTGTGTAATCTCTTGGTACAAACCAAAGGATGGACATGATGGCGCCCAGTAGTTCATCCTCTAAGACTGAAAAACACCAAAAATTCTGGACCCTAAACTAAGCAACGCCCAGCGGCTGTCCCCCTTAGAATGAGCAGCGGGTTAGGAAATAGGTGGGTACACTAGTGCCCTCCTCAGGTCCATGTAAAAGCTTTTCCCGGAATACGGGGCGCATTGAGCACTCGGCTGTGATTTGGTACCTTTGGTGGTCTTGACCACAGAGACCACATTCTAGATTCTGAACAAGTCTTCTTATTACCCCAGTAATGAGGTCTAAAGGCCTAAAGCCAAATACTGGGAGGGTGGAAACTTAAAGGGGCACTCCGCCCTTAGGCATCTTAACCCATATCCAAAGGATAGGGGATAAGATGTCTGATTGCTGGGGTCCCGCCGCTGGGGACCTCACAATCTCCCTGCTGCACCCGCCATTCATTTAAACCGTCGGGTGCAGCGCTGGAGGGTTCTGACGTCAGGGCCACGCCCTGTTTGTGACATCACGCCCCCTCAATGCAAGTCTATGGGAGGGGGTGTAGTGGCCATCACGCCCTCCCATAGATTTGAATTGAGGGGGCGTGGCTGTAATGTCACAAGTGGGGGCGGGCCTTCGCCCTGCATCGCCAATCATCCGGCAAGGAGTGAAGTTCACTCGGTGCACCACATGTCTGGGGTACCGCAGCCGATATCCTTTGGATAGGGGATAAGATGTCTAGGGGCGGAGTACCCCTCTAAGCTCGTTTTTTTTTTTTTTTTTTTTTTGAATGTCCCATTGATGTGCTGCTGTAGGACAACCAGGAAATTGACATTTTTAATTTCCTGGAATCCGTAGGCAGCACAAGGTTTCGTCCTAATAACGTTCTGTTGCCGTATACATTACATGTTGGTTTTCCCTTCCTCGCAGTCTCATTGATTGTTTCTTTCTTCCGCTACAGGAACATCTCATCTATCCCATCAGTCTAAGTCTAAATAAACCTGACCTCTGCTGTCCATTTTAGGAACTGTCCAGAAAAGGAGAAAATCCCCATAACAAAAATATGCTTCTCTGGACAGTTCCTTAAATGGACAGCAGAGGTCAGCAGAGAGCACTGTGGTCAGGACATCACAGGAAATGCATTTCTTTTTGGATTTCTCTTTAGTATACAGCCCCTAAAAAGTACTGGAAGGATTAAGATTTTTTAATAGAAGTGATTTACAAATCTGTTTAACTTTCTGGCACCAGTTGATTTATAAAAAAAAAAAAAAAAAAAGTTTTCCACGGGAGTACCCCTTTAAGGAACAATTTGGTACCTCATCTGGACATTCTTCTAAGAAGAAGAGACTAGACATCAAGGAGAAATTGTTAAAATCGCCTTCCCCTTCTTCCTCTGATTCCTCCTCTCAATCTGATATTTCAGAGGTGGAATCAGAAGAAATTGTTTCTGAAGATTATTTCTTATTTAAGAATAAATAGCATGGAAACTTCTAGAAGCAGACCTGATGTACAAGAGAAAGAAGAGTTAGATTATTTTCCTAAGAAGAAATCTACAGTGATCCCTCAACTTACAATGGCCTCAACATACAATAGTTTCAACATGCAATGGTCTTTTCTGGACCATTGTAAGTTGAAACCAGACTCAACATACAATGTACAGACAGTCCAGATCTGTGATACATGTCAATGGCTGGAAGAACCGACCAATCAGAATGGGCAATTTACTGGTAAAAAACCTGTATTACTGAAGTGAATGCACTGACTGGCGTCTGGTAGCGCCCCCTACAGTACAGGGAGGTATTACATGTTCTGTACTCTTTACCTGTATTACTGAAGTGTATGCACTGACTGGTGTCTGGTAGCGCCCCCTACAGTACAGGGAGGTATAACATGTTCTGTACTCTTTACCTGTATTACTGAAGTGTATGCACTGAATTCCTGTCTGGTAGCGCCCCCTACAGTACAGGGAGGTATTACATGTTCTGTACTCTTTACCTGTATTACTGAAGTGTATGCACTGACTGGTGTCTGGTAGCGCCCCCTACAGTACAGAGAGGTATTACATGTTCTGTACTCTTTACCTGTATTACTGAAGTGTATGCACTGACTGGTGTCTGGTAGCGCCTCCTACAGTACAGGGAGGTATTACATGTTCTGTACTCTATACCTGTATTACTGAAGTGTATGCACTGACTGGTGTCTGGTAGCGCCCCCTACAGTACAGGGAGGTATTACATGTTCTGTACTCTTTACCTGTATTACTGAAGTGTATGCACTGACTGGTGTCTGGTAGCGCCCCCTACAGTACAGGGAGGTATTACATGTTCTGTACTCTTTACCTGTATTACTGAAGTGTATGCACTAACTGGTGTCTGGTAGCGCCTCCTACATTACAGGGAGGTATTACATGTTCTGTACTCTATACCTGTATTACTGAAGTGTATGCACTGACTGGCGTCTGGTAGCGCCCCCTACAGTACATAGAGGTATTACATGTTCTGTACTCTTTACCTGTATTACTGAAGTGTATGCACTGACTAGTGTCTGGTAGTGCCCCCTACAGTACAGGGAGGTATTACATGTTCTGTACTCTTTACCTGTATTACTGAAGTGTATGCACTGAATGGTGTCTGGTAGCGCCCCCTACAGTACAGGGAGGTATTACATGTTCTGTACTCTTTACCTGTATTACTGAAGTGTATGCACTGACTGGTGTCTGGTAGCGCCTCCTACAGTACAGGGAGGTATTACATGTTCTGTACTCTATACCTGTATTACTGAAGTGTATGCACTGACTGGCGTCTGGTAGCGCCCCCTACAGTACATAGAGGTATTACATGTTCTGTACTCTTTACCTGTATTACTGAAGTGTATGCACTGACTGGTGTCTGGTAGCGCCCCCTACAGTACATAGAGGTATTACATGTTCTGTACTCTTTACCTGCATTACTGAAGTATATGCACTGACTGGTGTATGGTAGCGCCCCCTACAGTACAGGGAGGTATTACATGTTCTGTACTCTTTACCTGCATTACTGAAGTATATGCACTGACTGGTGTATGGTAGCGCCCCCCTATAGTACAGGGAGGTATTACGTGTTCTGTACTCTTTACCTGTATTACTGAAGTGTATGCACTGACTGGTGTCTGTTAGTGCCCCCTACATTACAGGGAGGTATTACATGTTCTGTACTCTTTACCTGTATTACTGAAGTGTATGCACTGAATGGTGTCTGGTAGCGCCCCCTACAGTACAGGGAGGTATTACATGTTCTGTACTCTTTACCTGTATTACTGAAGTGTATGCACTGACTGGTGTCTGGTAGCGCCCCCTACAGTACAGGGAGGTATTACATGTTCTGTACTCTTTACCTGTATTACTGAAGTGTATGCACTGACTGATGTCTGGTAGCGCCCCCTACAGTACAGGGAGGTATTACATGTTCTGTACTCTTTACCTGTACCAGGGTTACCTGCTCCTCTGGACACCAGGTGAGGGCGGCTCCATGTTACATTTTTAGGACACTGCGTGTACTGTACAGGACACTGAAGAAGCTCCTGTCCTCTACATAGACCAGTGTTTCCCAAGCAGGGTGCCCCCAGCTGTTGCAAACCTACAACTCCCAGCATGCCCGGACAACCAAAGGCTGTCCGGGCATGCTGGGAGTTGTAGTTTTGCAACAGCTGGGGGCACCCTGCTTGGGAAACACTGACACAGACAGTGATTACGGCTCCCAGCAGATATTTATTACTTTTATATGGAAGGATTTGCTTTATCTATATTATTTATCGACTTATTTTTCTCTAATCCTGACTTTTTCCTATTTTTGGATGACATTTTGGGGCTTCAGAACCAATTACCAGGTTTCCATAGAGTTCTGGTCTCAACATACAATGGTCCCAACATACAATGGTCGTCCCGGAACCAATTAATATTGTAACTTGAGGGACCCCTGTATTATGTTTTCTGCTCATGAAGTTCTGAGGTCTATAATGGATAAAGAGTGGAAAGGCCCTGATCATAGGCTTGAATTAGGATCCAGATTCCGAGCAGTGTAGAAGCTTCATCCAACTGAATCAGCAGCTCGGGGTGAAGCATCTAAACTGGATTCCGCTGTAGCTGATTCATCTAAAAAGACTTTATTACCTTCGGATGATTCATCTATATTAAAAGATGCCATGGATGGTAAAGCGGACGTCTTGGCCAAAAGAGCCCACTCCAATACTACTGCATTAGCTAAAGCTGCGTTATCCTCGGCTCCTGGGACTTAGTCAATTGAGTAGGAACATTGAACAAGGTGTTTCGAGGGAAGAATTACTCGATGAAGTAGATTGAAAACAGCAGCAGAATTTGGGTGCGATTTTCCAGTTGACGTCACTAGAATTTGTGCAAAAAAATATGGCGGTCTTAAGTTCTGTGTGGTGTCCCGGTACCGTATTGCCTACCGTACCTTGGTTAGGGGTCCCCAAAGTCAGAGTTCCTAGTAACTGTGGGGTTCTGCTTCTTTAGTCATCCCCTAGTCATTCCTTATATAGTTAATATATCACTAAATTAAATGTAAATACTGTATAGAAAGAGTATACTTACCTTGCATGGCGTCGCAGGACCTGCCGGTCATGTGACTGTGATTTAGTCTCTATGGTAGGTAAAAGGACCTTTTGGAGGTTCTGGGTCATGTGATACCCACAATACCTTGTAAAGCTGATTGACAGATGGTGGTGACCAATCCTAAAACGGCCAGCCCCTGCCCATATAAGGGAGCTGCAGCCAATAGACGATCTCTTCGCTCTTGCGCTCTTGTTCCTGCGCTGCAAAGCAAGCAGCATCTCTTCTGCTCTTGGGTTGCTGACACTTCATGAAGAAAGACCTCCGCAACTTACAACGATGGCTACTATGCCACAGCCTGCCCGGCCTTGGTTTGAATCAAACAGGACCCTGGACTTAAACATAACCCTGAATCCAGTGGATCTGCGTATACTAAATCCTACTAATCTAAAGAACTTACAAAAGTCCCAACCATACGTCAATCTCAGCTGAGCTGTATATAGACTTTGTCATAAAGACTGTTGCTTATGTTCGCATGTTACAGAAAATCTTCAGTAAAGTTTACGCAAGTTTTCAGCAAAGCTCTGGTTGTGGACAATACTTTATTCTGCATCTACCCATCGCTCTTGGGAAGGGTGGCGATAGGCCAAGCCATACAGCATTTAATTCTCACCCTGGCGTCACGAGTGACAAGAGTTAATTATAACCGTGATATACCTCACAGCAACACCCCAACTGCCATACACCCCCCCCCCCCACATCTGTAAGAAGAGCAATTTATGTTAAACCTTGGTCCGCAGAGACTTCATCCAAAGATAATTTGTGTGGGTTACCTTTTGAACCTGGTCATCTGATTGGCTCGCAGTTAGAAAAAATTCTGGGTCCTGCTAAGAAAGGAGAAAACTTAGCTTTCCCACATTCCCTTAATAAAAGACCCTTTCGTCCTTACAAATTCAGAAAGTCTGGGTTTAGAAGAAAAACCTTTCAAGAAAGAAGATTTAATAGACGACAACAGGATGAGAAAGGAAAGTCCTCCGAACCCAAGCAACCAAAATCAGAGTTCTGACAATGACTGCGACACATCGGAAGGATAAGGTTGACAAAATGTTATCCCGCTCGGGAAGCGATAACCTCAGACAGATGGGTCCTAAGTATTATAGCAGAGGGTACAAACTAAATTTCCCTAAACACGGAAAATCCTGTAATATTTTCTCTTCTAAAAGAATTTCTCAACAAAAAGGCGTTGGAGCCAGTTCCAGGTCACCAGCAAGAAAGTGGAGTCTATGCAAGAGTGTTCCATGTGCCGAAAGCGGGAGGCAGTCGGAGGTTGTTATAGACTTAAAGGGGTTATCCAGGAAAAAACGTTTTTATATATATCAACTGGCTCCAGAAAGTTAAACAGATTTGTAAATTACTTCTATTAAAAAATCTTAACCCTTTCAGTACTTATGAGCTTCTGAAGTTAAGGTTGTTCTTTTCTGTCTAAATCCTCTCTGATGACACGTGTCTAGGGAAACACCCAGTTTAGAAGAGGTTTACTATGGGGATTTACTTCTAAACTGGGCGTTTCCCAAGACAGGTGTCATCAGAGAGGATTTAGACAGAAAAGAACAACCTTAACTTCAGAAGTTCATAAGTACTGAAAGGATTAAGATTGTTTAATAGAAGTCATTTACAAATCTGTTTAACTTTCTGGAGCCAGTTGATATATATATAAAAAAAAAGTTTTTTCCTGGAATACCCCTTTAAGATATGTAAACATGTTCCTGAAAAAAGAAAAGTTTTGCATGGACAAAATAAAATCTGCCCCAAGTATTGTTCAAGATTGGATGGTGTCCCTCGACTTTAGCGATGCTTATCGTCACATACTTATACACGTCTTCTCAAGAACCTTCCTAAGAATTGCTGTGAAGAAAGAAGGGAAAATGTATCACTTCCAGTTTGGTGCCGTGCCCTTCGGATTGTCTCCCGCGCCAAGAGTTTTTACAAAAGTGGTGATAACTCTTGTAGCCTCTCTCCGCCTGAAAGGAGTCCAAATTATACCGTACCTGGACCATCGGCTTGTGATAGCACAATCTCAAGATCTTCATCTATTTCATCTCAACATCACCTTCAACTTCTCTCATCAGTCGGCTTCGTATTAAAGGACATGTCCGGCGCTCACTTTTCTTATTGTATCCGGTCCGGGCTGCAAAAAAAAAGAAAATAATCTTTCTCTTACCTGCCTAGGCTCCCCCGGTGCTCCGGTACAGGTGTTCGGTCCCCGGGCTGTATTCTTCTTACTTCCTGTTAGCCCGGCACGTCACATGGAGCTTCAGCCTATCACCAGCGGAGGCGGGACATCACTGCGGCCGGTGATAGGCTGAAGCTCCGTGTGATGTGCCGGATTAACAGGAAGTAAGAAGAATACAGCTCGGGACCGAACGCCTGTACCGGAGCACCGGGGGAGCCTAGGCAGGTAAGAGAAAATTTGTTTTCTTTTATTTTTCAACCCGGAACGGATAAAATAAGAAAAGTGAGCGCCGGACATGTCCTTTAAATCAGAAGAAATCAGATCTAATTCCAAAGAAAAGAAAGAGGTTTCTGGATCTGATCATAGATTCTATCTCTATGAAAGTATTTCTGCCTCTGGAGAAGCAACAGAAGATAAGATCACCGATAATGTATCTAATCTCTGTCCCAGAAATCTCTATCAGAACGGCCATGAGGGTCCCGGGTCTGCTTACAGCAGCTATAGAAGCGGTCCCTGGGGCCAGGAGTCACATCAGGGAGTTGCAGTCCGAGATTTTGTCAGTTTGGAACCGCGAGATCAACTCGTTATCAAGTCATCTTTCCCTATCGTTAGCAACTCGTCAAGCACTCAGATGGTGGTTGGTTCCACACAATCTTTCAGTAGGCAACAACTTCAAGCAGATAACCATGGAGATAGTAACGACGGATGCATCAAGACAAGGTTGGGGAGCTCATCTGGGCTCTCGTTGGATCCAGAGATCTTGGTCTCAGAGAGACAATTTCCTTCCAACTTAAGAGAACTAAGGGCCATCGGGCTAATTCACTTCACTCCTTGGCTCAAGAACAAGTCAGTCCTGGTCCAGTCGGACAATTCTGTATCATCAGTTTTTTATCTCCAGAAGCAGGGAGGAAGGAGAGCGCATTTGCTCCAGAGAGAATGCAAGATGTTATTTCTTTGGGCGGAGGTCCATTTCACAGCCCTGACGGCGGTCCACATAAAGGGGACCTTGAATTTCCAAGCAGACCTGCTCAGTCGAGTAACCTTGGATCCCAACGAATGGGAACTCAATCCCAAGTATTTTTCCCAGATTGTCAAGAGATGGGGGTGTCCAGAGTGGGACTTAAAGGGGTACTCCGCTGCCCTGCTTCCGAAGCTCCACTCCCCAGTGTCCGGAAGTGTATTGTTCCAAACACTGTGTGCGGGCTTCCATGTTCAGGGCCTCCCCTCGTGACGCCACGCCCGCCCCCTCAACGAAAGTCTATGGGAAGGGGGCGCGACGGCTGTCGCGCCCCCTTCCCATAGACTTTCGTTGAGGGGGCGGGTGTGATGTCACGAGGGGCGGCCCTGAACACGGAAGCCCGCACACAGCGTTCGGAACAATAAACTTCCGGACGCTGGGGAGCTGAGCTCCGGTAGCAGGGCAGCGGAGTACCCCTTTAATGGCAACTCGCCAGAACAAGAAACTGAAGAAATTTTGCTCCCTATACAGACAAGATCAACCGGACCATCTGGATGCGCTAACACTCAGCTGGGAGAATCTGTTTGCTTATCTCTTCCCTCCAGTAACTCTACTGTCCAGGATTCTGAAAAAGATTATTCGAGACGAACCGTCGGTGATTCTTCTGGCTCCATTCTGGTCTCGCAGGGCCTGGTTCCCTTTGTTGCTTTGGTTATCCAAGAGGGATTTTTGGAAGCTACCTCTCCACAAAGACCTGCTGATCCAGAGGGGATTTTGTCATCAACATCTGGACAGAATCCATTTAACTGTTTGGAATTTGAAAAATCCCGATTTCGCAATGTAGGTCAATCTGACGAAGTTATCCAGACCTTGTTATCTGCTCGGAAGGAATCTACTAATACCCTATATTCTAAGTTATGGAGAAAATTCTTATATTGGAAGAAGGATAGAGGAGACCCTGAGATTTCGGTGCCGGTAATCCTGCAGTTTTTACAAGAAGGTTTTGCTAGAGGGTTAGAATCTAAGGCCTAGAGTAAAGTCTCCAGTCGCTCCATGGGATCTCTCTCTAGTACTACAGAAGCTGACAAGGTCCTCCCTTTGAACCAGCTAGTGAAGTGGACATAAAATGGCTGTCATTAAAGGGGAACTCCGCCCCTAGCATCTTATCCCCTATCCAAAGGATAGGGGATAAGATGTTAGATCGCCGGGGTCCCGCTGCTGGGGACCCTGGGGATCGCCGCTACAGCACCCCGCCATCATTCGCTCATCATTCACAGTTCGCTCTGTGCGTAATGACGGGCGATACAGGAGCAGCGTGACATCATGGCTCCGCCCCTCATGACATCACGGCCCGTCCCCTTAATGCAAGTCTATGGCAGGGGGCGTGACGACCGCCACGCCCCCTCCCATAGACTTGTATTGACGGGGGCGGGCCGTAACGATGCTCCGTCCTCTGTATTGCCCGTCATTACGTGCAGAGCGATCTCGTTCTGCTCAGTAATGAAGGCGGGGTGCTGCAGCGGCGATCCTGTGGGGTCCCCAGCAGCGGGACCCCGGCGATCTGACATCTTATCCCCTATCCTTTGGATAGGGGATAAGATGTCTAGGGGCGGAGTACCCCTTTAAAAGCGCTATTCCTGGTAGCAATCACGTCTGCAAAGAGACTTGGTGAATTACAGGCTCTCGCCTCTCGTTCTCCTTAAATTAGGTTCACTCAAGATGGAGTCTTGTTTCGTACAGTTCCTTCATTTGCGCCAAAGGTGCCCTCTGAAGTTAATATCAACAGGGAAATATTCTTACCGTATATACTCTAGTATAAGCCGAGTTTTTCGGCACGATTTTTCATGCTGAAAACACCCCCCTCAGCTTATACTCGAGTGAACTCTCCGCCCTCAGTGGTCTTCAACCTGCGGACCTCCAGATGTTTCAAAACTACAACTCGGGCATGCTGGGAGTTGTAGTTTTGAAACATCTGGAGATCCGCAGGTTGAAGACCACTGCCCGGGCCTTCGTCATCATCCAGACCCCCCATCCCCCCTTTAGTTTTGTACTCACCTCCGCTCGGTGGGACGTTCGGGTGAGCTGGTCCGGCCCATCTGTGCTGCAGGACTGTCCGGTGGGGAGGGATAGTCGTTCCGGGCTTCGGGCCCGGAATAATGATGTTGCCTTGACAACGACGCACAGGGACGTTGCGTCCCTGTACGTCATTGTCAAGGCAACGTCATTATGCCGGGGCCGGGCGCGAAGCAGAGAAGAGGCCCCACCAGTGAAGATGGACAGCCCGGAACGACTATCCCTCCCCACCGGACGGTCCTGCAGCACAGATGGCCCAGACCAGCACACCCGAACGTCCCGCCGAGCGGAGGAGAGTACAAAACTAAAGAGGGGATGGGGGGTCTGGATGATGACATGGGGGGATTATGTATTCCCCACCCTATGCTTATACTCGAGTCAATAACTTTTCCTGGGTTTTTGGGGTGAAATTAGGGGCCTCGGCTTATATTCGGGTCGGCTTATACTCGAGTATATACGGTACCTGTTTTTCATCCACCATGTGAAGAGGATCAAGATCTCCATTCTCTGGATGTAAAATCTATTCTGCTTTGTTATCTGGAAAGAGCGAGTACCTTGAGGAAAGATGAAAATGTGTTCCTTCAGTTTGCCGGCCCTAGAAAAGGGTTGAAGGCAGCAAAGGACACTCGCGCAAGATGGATCAAATCCTCCATTTTTTAAGCATATAAGCAAGAGGGGAGAGAGCCTCCATTTCCGATTAAAGCCCATTCCACTAGGGCAGAAAGAGCTGAAGTAAGTGACATCTGCTATGCCGCATCGTGGTCTACTGCATCCACATCTATTAAGCACTACAGGCTAGATACGGAGTCAGAGAGTCCAGCCTTTAGCACTGGGGTTTTGTCAGCAGCATATAATATCCCCCCCCCCCCCACCCTGTTTGATAGCTAGCGATATCCCTTCTGTGCTGCCGGATGTCGTGGAAGAAAGTTCAAATTATTTTTACCTGTAATTTTTCTTTCTTTGAGACAGAAGGCAGCACATACTACCCTCCCAATAAACATTATTTGCATCAAGAAAAGAGTCAAGTCATTTACACAATTGCATCTGGAGGTGTGCGTCATATATAGGGATACCTGTGTGTGGATTGGTTGTTTTTTGTGTTTTTTCATATAGGTGGGCGGTCCTAGGAGGAATAAAAGAGGCCGGGAATATCCCTTCTGTGCTGCCGGATGTCTCGAAGAAAGAAAAATGACAGGTATAAATAATTTTAACTATAACACTGCCCTTATATACAAGAATATAACTACTATAATACTGCTCCTATATACAAGAATATAACTACTATAATACTGCTCCTATATACAAGAATATAACTACTATAATACTGCCCCTATATACAAGAATATAACTACTATAATACTGCCCCTATATACAAGAATATAACTACTATAATACTGCCTCCTATATACAAGAATATAACTACTATAATACTGCTCCCTATATACAAGAATATAACTACTATAATACTGCCCCCTATATACAAGAATATAACTACTATAATACTGCTCCTATATACAAGAATATAACTACTATAATACTGCTCCTATATGCAAGAATATAACTACTATAATACTGCTCCTATATACAAGAATATAACTACTATAATACTGCTCCTATATACAAGAATATAACTACTATAATACTGCTCCTATATACAAGAATATAACCACTATAATATTGCTCCTATATACAAGAATATATCTATTATAATACTGCTGCTATATACAAGAATATAACTACTATAATACTGCTGCTATATACAAGAATATAACTACTATAATACTGCTCCTATATACAAGAATATAACTACTATAATACTGCTCCTATATACAAGAATATAACTACTATAATACTGCCCCTATATACAAGAATATAACTACTATAATACTGCTCCTATATACAAGAATATAACTACTATAATACTGCCCCTATATACAAGAATATAACTACTATAATACTGCCCCTATATACAAGAATATAACTACTATAATACTGCCCCTATATACAAGAATATAACTACTATAATACTGCTCCTATATACACGAATATATTTATTATAATACTGCTCCTATATACAAGAATATAACTACTATAATACTGCTCCTATATACAAGAATATAACTACTATAATACTGCTCCTATATACAGGAATATAACTACTATAATACTGCTCCTATATACAAGAATATAACTACTATAATACTGCTCCTATATACAAGAATATAACTACTATAATACTGCCTCCTATATACAAGAATATAACTACTATAATACTGCTCCTATATACAAGAATATATCTACTATAATACTGCTCCTATATACAAGAATATATCTACTATAATACTGCTCCTAGATACAAGAATATAACTACTATAATACTGCCTACTATATACAAGAATATAACTACTATAATACTGCTCCTATATACAAGAATATAACTACTATAATACTGCTCCTATATACAAGAATATAACTACTATAATACTGCTCCTATATACAGGAATATAACTACTATAATACTGCTCCTATATACAAGAATATAACTACTATAATACTGCTCCTATATACAAGAATATAACTACTATAATACTGCCTCCTATATACAAGAATATAACTACTATAATACTGCTCCTATATACAAGAATATATCTACTATAATACTGCTCCTATATACAAGAATATATCTACTATAATACTGCTCCTAGATACAAGAATATAACTACTATAATACTGCCTACTATATACAAGAATATAACTACTATAATACTGCTCCTATATACAAGAATATAACTACTATAATACTGCTCCTATATACAAGAATATAACTACTATAATACTGCTCCTATATACAAGAATATATCTACTATAATACTGCTCCTATATACAAGAATATAACTACTATAATACTGCTTCTATATACAAGAATATAACTACTATAATACTGCTCCTATATACAAGAATATAACTACTATAATACTGCTTCTATATACAAGAATATAACTACTATAATACTGCTCCTATATACAAGAATATATCAACTATAATACTGCTCCTATATACAAGAATATAACTACTATAATACCGCCCCTATATACAAGAATATAACTCCTGTAATACTGCTCCTATATACAAGAATATAACTACTATAATACTGCTCCTATATACAAGAATATAACTACTATAATACTGCTCCTATATACAAGAATATGACTACTATAATACTGCTCCCATATACAAGAATATAACTACTATAATACCGCTCCCTATATACAAGAATATGACTACTATAATACTGCTCCTATATACAAGAATATGACTACTATAATACTGCTCCTATATACAAGAATATAACTACTATAATACTGCTCCTATATACAAGAATATAACTACTATAATACTGCCCCCTATATACAAGAATATAACTACTATAATACTTTGATGTGGTTTAGTGATGATGGGGGGGGGGTTGTTAATCTTGTGCTGTGGAGACAAGTTGTGCCATTTGCAATGTCTCCACCCTCATGTAAACAGATAATTTGGCGGAGTTCCCCTCAGTCTGGGATGAGCGGGGAGCTTCGTACTCTTCACATATCGGACCTGCTGATCCCTGTTGGTGCTGAATTTCTCCTCACTGTGTCATCGATGATAATGAGGCGGCAGCTACGGTAGAACAGACAGAGATACAGGTGACATAACATTGTATCTACATCCTGACAAATACAGCCATTTCACACTGTGACTATATGACAGTAATATATGACTGACACTACTATATGACACTAATATATGACTGACACTACTATATGACAATAATATATGGCTGACACTACTATATGACAATAATATGACTGACACTACTATATGACAATAATTTATGACTGACACTACTATATGACAATAATATATGACTGACACTACTATATGACAATAATATATGACTGACACTACTATATGACAATAATATATGACTGACACTACTATATGACAATAATATATGACTGACACTACTATATGACAATAATATATGACTGACACTACTATATGACAATAATATATGACTGACACTACTATATGACAATAATATATGACTGACACTACTATATGACAATAATATATGACTGACACTACTATATGACAATAATATATGACTGACTCTACTATATGACAATAATATATGACTGACACTACTATATGACAATAATATATCACTGACACTACTATATGACAATAATATATGACTGACTCTATTATATGACAATAATATATGACTGACACTACTATATGACATTGTTGTATGACTGACACTACTATATGACAATAATATATGACTGACACTACTATATGACAATAATATATGACTGACACTACTATATGACAATAATATATGACTGACACTACTATATGACAGTAATATATGACTGACACTACTATATGACAATAATATATGACTGACACTACTATATGACAATAATATATGACTGACACTACTATATGACAATAATATATGACTGACACTACTATATGACAATAATATATGACTAACACTACTATATGACAATATATGACTGACACTACTATATGACAATAATATATGACTGACACTACTATATGACAATAATATATGACTGACACTACTATATGACAATAATATATGACTAACACTACTATATGACAATAATATATGACTGACACTACTATATGACACTGTTGTATGACTGACACTACTATATGACAATAATATATGACTGACACTACTATATGACAATAATATATGACTGACACTACTATATGACAATAATATATGACTAAAACTACTATATGACAATAATATATGACTGACACTACTATATGACAATAATATATGACTGACACTACTATATGACAATGTGTTGTATGACTGACACTACTATATGACAATAATATATGACTGACACTACTATATACCAATAATATATGACTGACACTACTATATGACAATAATATATGACTGACACTAATATATGACAATAATGTATGACTGACACTACTATATGACAATAATATATGACTGACACTACTATATGACAATAATATATGACTGACACTACTATATGACACTGTTGTATGACTGACACTACTATATGAAAATAATATATGACTGACACTACTATATGACAATAATATATGACTGACACTACTATATGACACTGTTGTATGACTGACACTACTATATGTCAATAATATATGACTGACACTACTATATGACAATAATTTATGACTGACACTACTATATGACAATAATATATGATGGACACTACTATATGACAATAATATATGACTGACACTACTATATGACAGTAATATATGACTGACACTACTATATGACAGTAATATATGACTGACACTACTATATGACAATAATATATGACTGACACTACTATATGACAATAATATATGACTGACACTACTATATGACACTAATATATGACTGACACTACTATATGACAATAATATATGAATGACACTACTATATTACAGTAATATATGACTGACACTACTATATGACAATAATATATGACTAACACTACTATATGACAATAATATATGGCTGACACTACTATATGACACTGTTGTATGACTGACACTACTATATGACAATAATATATGACTGACACTACTATATGACAATAATATATGACTGACACTACTATATGACAATAATATATGACTGACACTACTATATGACAATAATATATGACTGACACTACTATATGACACTGTTGTATGACTGACACTACTATATGACAATAATATATGACTGACACTACTATATGACAATAATATATGACTGACACTACTATATGACAATAATATATGACTGACACTACTATATGACAATAATATATGACTGACACTACTATATGACAATAATATATGACTGACACTACTATATGACACTGTTGTATGACTGACACTACTATATGACAATAATATATGACTGACACTACTATATGACAATAATTTATGACTGACACTACTATATGACAATAATATATGATGGACACTACTATATGACAATAATATATGACTGACACTACTATATGACAGTAATATATGACTGACACTACTATATGACAATAATATATGACTGACACTACTATATGACAATAATATATGACTGACACTACTATATGACAATAATATATGACTGACACTACTATATGACACTAATATATGACTGACACTACTATATGACAATAATATATGACTGACACTACTATATGACAATAATATATGACTGACACTACTATATGACAATAATATATGACTGACACTACTATATGACACTAATATATGACTGACACTACTATATGACAATAATATATGACTGACACTACTATATGACAATAATATATGACTGACACTACTATATGACAATAATATATGACTGACACTACTATATGACACTGTTATATGACTGACACTACTATATGACAATAATATATGACTGACACTACTATATGACAATAATATATGACTGACACTACTATATGACAATAATATATGACTGACACTACTATATGACACTGTTGTATGACTGACACTACTATATGACAATAATATATGACTGACACTACTATATGACAATAATATATGACTGACACTACTATATGACAATAATATATGACTGACACTACTATATGACAATAATATATGACTGACACTACTATATGACAATAATATGACTGTCACTACTTTATGACAATAATGTATGACTGACACTACTATATGACAATAATATGACTGACACTACTATATGACAATAATATATGACTGACACTACTATATGACAATAATATATGACCAACACTACTATATGACACTGTTGTATGACTGACACTACTATATGACAATAATATATGACTGACACTACTATATGACACTGTGTTGTATGACTGACACTACTATATGACAATAATATATGACTGACACTACTATATGACACTAATATATGACTGACACTACTATATGACAATAATATATGACTGACACTACTATATGACAATAATATATGACTGACACTACTATATGACAATAATATATGACTGACACTACTATATGACAATAATATATGACTGACACTACTATATGACACTGTGTTGTATGACTGACACTACTATATGACAATAATATATGACTGACACTACTATATGACACTAATATATGACTGACACTACTATATGACAATAATATATGACTGACGCTACTATATGACAATAATATATGACTGACACTACTATATGACAATAATATATGACTGACACTACTATATGACACTAATATATGACTGACACTACTATATGACAATAATATATGGCTGACACTACTATATGACAATAATATGACTGACACTACTATATGACAATAATATATGACTGACACTACTATATGACACTGTTGTATGAATGACACTACTATATGACAATAATATATGACTGACACTACTATATGACAATAATATATGACTGACACTACTATATGACAATAATATATGACTGACACTACTATATGACAATAATATATGACTGACACTACTATATGACACTAATATATGACTGATACTACTATGTGACAATAATATATGACTGACACTACTATATGACAATAATATATGACTGACACTCCTATATGACAATAATATATGGCTGACACTACTATATGACAATAATATATGACTGACTCTACTATATGACACTGTTGTATGACTGACACTACTATATGACAATAATATATGACTGACACTACTATATGATAATAATATATGACTGACACTACTATATGACAATAATATATGACTGACACTACTATATGACAATAATATATGACTGACACTACCATATGACACTGTTGTATGACTGACACTACTATATGACAATAATATATGACTGACACTACTATATGACAATAATATATGACTGACACTACCATATGACACTGTTGTATGACTGACACTGCTATATGACAATAATATATGACTGACACTACTATATGACAATAATATATGACTGACACTACTATATGACAATAATATATGACTGACACTACTATATGACAATAATATATGACTGACACTACTATATGACAATAATATATGACTGACACTACTATATGACAATAATATATGACTGACACTACTATATGACAATAATATATGACTGACACTACTATATGACAATAATATATGACTGACACTACTATATGACAATAATATATGACTGACACTACTATATGACAATGTGTTGTATGACTGACACTACTATATGACAATAATATATGACTGACACTACTATATGACACTGTTGCATGACTGACACTGCTATATGACAATAATATATGACTGACACTACTATATGACACTAATATATGACTGATACTACTATGTGACAATAATATATGACTGACACTACTATATGACAATAATATATGACTGACACTCCTATATGACAATAATATATGACTGACACTACTATATGACAATAATATATGACTGACACTACTATATGACACTAATATATGACTGATACTACTATGTGACAATAATATATGACTGACACTACTATATGACAATAATATATGACTGACACTACTATATGACAATAATATATGACTGACACTACTATATGACAATAATATATGACTGACACTACTATATGATAATAATATATGACTGACACTACTATATGACACTAATATATGACTGACACTACTATATGACAATAATATATGACTGACACTACTATATGACAATAATATATGACTGACACTACTATATGACAATAATATATGACTGACACTACCATATGACACTGTTGTATGACTGACACTACTATATGACAATAATATATGACTGACACTACTATATGACAATAATATATGACTGACACTACTATATGACAATAATATATGACTGACACTACTATATGACAATAATATATGACTGACACTACTATATGACAATAATATATGACTGACACTACCATATGACACTGTTGTATGACTGACACTGCTATATGACAATAATATATGACTGACACTACTATATGACAATAATATATGACTGACACTACTATATGACAATAATATATGACTGACACTACTATATGACAATAATATATGACTGACACTACTATATGACAATAATATATGACTGACACTACTATATGACAATAATATATGACTGACACTACTATATGACAATGTGTTGTATGACTGACACTACTATATGACAATAATATATGACTGACACTACTATATGACAATAATATATGACTGACACTACTATATGACACTGTTGCATGACTGACACTGCTATATGACAATAATATATGACTGACACTACTATATGACACTGTTGTATGACTGACACTGCTATATGACAATAATATATGACTGACACTACTATATGACAATAATATATGACTGACACTACTATATGACAATAATATATGACTGACACTACTATATGACAATAATATATGACTGACACTACTATATGACAATAATATATGACTGACACTACTATATGACAATAATATATGACTGACACTACTATATGACAATAATATATGACTGACACTACTATATGACAATAATATATGACTGACACTACTATATGACACTGTTGTATGACTGACACTACTATATGACAATAATATATGACTGACACTACTATATGACAATAATATATGACTGACACTACTATATGACACTGTTGTATGACTGACACTACTATATGTCAATAATATATGACTGACACTACTATATGACAATAATATATGACTGACACTACTATATGACAATAATATATGACTGACACTACTATATGACAATAATATATGACTGACACTACTATATGACAATAATATATGACTGACACTACTATATGACACTGTTGTATGACTGACACTGCTATATGACACTAATATATGACTGACACTACTATATGACAATAATATATGACTGACACTACTATATGACACTGTTGTATGACTGACACTGCTATATGACAATAATATATGACTGACACTACTATATGACAATAATATATGACTGACACTACTATATGACAATAATATATAACTGACACTACTATATGACAATAATATATGACTGACACTACTATATGACAATGTGTTGTATGACTGACACTACTATATGACAATAATATATGACTGACACTACTATATGACAATAATATATGACTGACACTACTATATGACAATAATATATGACTGACACTACTATATGACATTGTGTTGTATGACTGACACTACTATATGACAATAATATATGACTGACACTACTATATGACAATAATATATGACTGACACTACTATATGACAATAATATATGACTGACACTACTATATGACAATAATATATGACTGACACTACTATATGACAATAATATATGACTGACACTACTATATGACAATAATATATGACTGACACTACTATATGACAATAATATATGACTGACACTACTATATGACAATAATATATGACTGACACTACTATATGACAATAATATATGACTGACACTACTATATGACAATAATATATGACTGACACTACTATATGACATTGTGTTGTATGACTGACACTACTATATGACAATAATATATGACTGACACTACTATATGACAATAATATATGACTGACACTACTAAATGACAATAATATATGACTGACACTACTATATGATAATAATATATGACTGACACTACTATATGACACTGTTGTATGACTGACACTACTATATGACAATAATATATGACTGACACTACTATATGACAATAATATATGACTGACACTACCATATGACAATAATATATGACTGACACTACTATATGACAATAATATATGACTGACACTACTATATGACAATAATATATGACTGACACTACTATATGACAATAATATATGACTGACACTACTATATGACAATAATATATGACTGACACTACTATATGACAATAATATATGACTGACACTACTATATGACAATGTGTTGTATGACTGACACTACTATATGACAATAATATATGACTGACACTACTATATGACAATAATATATGACGGACACTACTATATGACAATAATATATGACTGACACTACTATATGACAATAATATATGACTGACACTACTATATGACAATAATATATGACTGACACTACTATATGACAATGTTGTATGACTGACACTACTATATGACAATAATATATGACTGACACTACTATATGACACTAATATATGACTGACACTACTATATGACAATAATATATGACTGACACTACTATATGACAATAATATATGACTGACACTACTATATGACAATAATATATGACTGACACTACTATATGACAATAATATATGACTGACACTACTATATGACAATAATATATGACTGACACTACTATATGACAATAATATATGACTGACACTACTATATGACAATAATATATGACTGACACTACTATATGACAATGTGTTGTATGACTGACACTACTATATGACAATAATATATGACTGACACTACTATATGACAATAATATATGACGGACACTACTATATGACAATAATATATGACTGACACTACTATATGACAATAATATATGACTGACACTACTATATGACACTGTTGTATGACTGACACTACTATATGACAATAATATATGACTGACACTACTATATGACAACTTCTGTTGACTGATCCTGATTTGTCCTCCAGTCTCCTCCTCCTGCTGTGATTGGTAGAATATGGCGTCCTCCCTGTTGGTTCTCCTGGGATCATGTGAGTATTATAAATAAAGTTTATTGAAAAGAACACATCGCTCACAGCAACCAATCAGAGCTCAGCTGCCACTTGTGAAACTTCTCTGGTAAAAATGAAAGCTGTGCTGTGATTGGTTGGTATGGGCAATAGGGCCTGGTCCAACGATTGAGGCCTTTGTGAAGCAACTGCCACCTGTGATATAATACAAAATCTATCCAACTTTATTTATAATGACCTCAGTACAAGTATCTGGATGTAGAGGGGTCGGCTGTGCCACAAGTGTTTAACCCAGTGTTTCCCAACCAGGTAGCCTCCAGCGGTTGCAAAACTACAATTCCCAGCATGCCCAGACAGCCAAAGGCTGTCTGGGCATGCTGGGAGTCGTAGTTCTGCAACCGATGGAGGCTCCCTGGTTGGGAAACACTGATATAACTCATCAGATGCTATCAATAGTGACCCTCCTCCCTGTAAGGTTATGGTCAGATGTTGTTGCCATGGTAACCTGGGACCTGTAGGCCACCATGATGGTGCTAGAGATTGATAAAAATGACCATTCGGAAGCCTCGCTGTGTATAGTAAAATGTCCAAGTCCTCTAGGGGGGGAAATAAAGGGGTTAATGCCGCCATCAGTACACGGATCTCCGTATTTGCGGTATATCAGGTTTCTCCGATTCCGTGTGTTTACTCAGGTAACATTATCTCCTCCTGACCTTTTCTGGATATTTGTAGAGACATTTCCCCTGTAAATAAACACGAAACCTATGACGCAAAGAAAGGGCGCACGTACCATCGCGGAGACGCTGCTTTGGGGCCCTTGGAAAAAAGGGGTCTCCGTCCTGGTTGGTTCCCATTCCTTTACTGTGCATTACTCTTCTCAATTGCGTTGTCGGCAAACCGTTAGGGTAGGTTCACACGGGCGGAAAAACTGCGGGATTTGGTTCACTAAAACAGCGTCTCCTGCAGCTTTTCCGCAGCGATAAACCTCACAAAAGATACGCCAATGTCCCCGTACACTAAAGGTGCATTCACACTATGGAATTTGCAAGCAGAATTCCGCTGCATGAATTTAACATTGGCGATAAAGGAATTTTCCATTCTTTTGGTGGAGTCCGCTGAGAAATGGACTGCGGTCAATGGAGACAGCGAATGTCCCAGTGGTCCTAGCGCCATCTTATTCAGCATCCGTCTGGATATTCTGTAGAGTGAATGTACCCCAACTCCGATCACGCTCCGGCGGCAGGATACATAGTTGGCAGAAGTCCCACGCAAGTCTTCCGCCAAATCCGTATCCTGATCACTTTAGTCTTGGGCTACAACGTTGCTGGGAAAATGTAAACACATATCCTGCCGCCGGAGCGTGATCGGAGTTGGGGTGCGTTCGCAGAATTCTGTACGTGGAGATTCCATCTGGCGATGTGACCGCGCGGCATTGACGGCTATGCAGCGCTCGCGGACTACCACGCAAAACATGAACGTGTTCAGTCTTTGTGCGGAACAATTTTGCCCGTCGCTGAAATTCCTCAGTGTGAACGGCTGTCACGGAAGACCCATTGATGGTAATGTTCACAGCCCGTAATTCCGTTTGCGGAATTGTGTGGGAATCACGCAGTGTAACGTACCCTTGCGCTCTAATGGATGTAGGAGTTGACCAATGGGTCATGGAAAGAAAAGGGAAATAAACACCAAACCCTTCTGTCCTGGTGGGGACCATAATAGGAGCCCTTTGGTATGAGGCCCTTTCTTCTGGTCACATGGTTGTATTCTAGATGACAGTATAACCTCCATCACAGCACTGGTAATGGTTGTCACCCGGTAATCTAGGGGTCCTAATGTGCCCGCTGTGCCCCCCCCTGACCCTCTGTCTCTCTCCATGTCTAGTGATGATGGTGGGAACAGACGCCGGAATCGTAGAGTTTGGACTGATGCTGAACTACGTGACTGGACGGCTCCCGCTGACCTCCTACGCGTTCTATGGCTGCCACTGTGGGCTCGGAGGGAGCGGGCTGCCAGTAGATGAGATTGACTGGTGAGTCCGATCCTGTATCATGGTGCCAGTCATGTGTCGTACCGTGGGTGTTGGTCTATAGTCTCTTCCATCTGGAGTGTGGTCACCACCAGGCCCCGTCAGGCCATACAGGGTCAAATAATGTATATATTAAGGCTCTAGTGCACTGTTGGGCGCCTCTGATCTGGGTACAAGATGAGATACAGTTGGGATACATGGAGGTGTTAGTACACTATTCAACAATGTAGTCTGGATGAAAGATGAGATACACTTAGGATACATAGAGGCTCTAGTGCCCTGTTGGGCGCCTCTAGTCTATATACAAGATGAGATACAGTTGGGATACATGGAGGCCCAAGTAATCTGTTGGGCGCCTCTAGTCTATATACAAGATGAGATACAGTTGGGATACATGGAGGCCCAAGTAGTCTGTTGGGCGCCTCTAGTCTATATACAAGATGAGATACAGTTGGGATACATGGAGGCCCAAGTAGTCTGTTGGGCGCCTCTAGTCTATATACAAGATGAGATACAGTTGGGATACATGGAGGCCCAAGTAGTCTGTTGAGCGCCTCTAGTCTATATACAAGATGAGATACAGTTGGGATACATGGAGGGCCAAGTAGTCTGTTGGGCGCCTCTAGTCTATATACAAGATGAGATACAGTTGGGATACATGGAGGGCCAAGTAGTCTGTTGGGCGCCTTTAGTCTATATACAAGATGAGATACAGTTGGGATACATGGAGGATACAGGTTCCGTCATCCTGTAGCTCAGATGTTACAGCCGGGCCTGTAGACCCTTCACACTTGTAAGCTGGTGAAGCTGGCGCCAAAAATGTTGGATTGGTGATAAATCTGGAGAAGTCTTACAACCCGGAGGAGACATTCCTACTGCGTGCGGGCGGCCATTATCCTGCTGGAGACCACGGGAGGCGACACGTGTGGCCGCAGGATGTAAAAGGTCTTTTAGACTTCATATGTGATACTGTCTGCTGAGCTGCTGTATCTAAGCCTGTCATGTGATACTGTCTCCTGAGCAGAATCTGATTCTAAGCCTATCACACAGTAGGCTTAGATACACAGCCTTCCATGAAGAGGATTGTAGATACACCAGTTCAGCAGATAGTATGATACATGATTGGATTAGATACAGCAGCTGAGTAAACAGTATCACACAGCAGGTCAGCAGATAGTATGATACATGATAGGATTAGATACAGTATGACACAGCAGGTCAGCAGATAGTATGATACATGATAGGATTAGATACAGTATCACACAGCAGGTCAGCAGATAGTATGATACATGATAGGATTAGATACAGTATCACACAGCAGGTCAGCAGATAGTATGATACATGATAGGATTAGATACA